>NC_051451.1:2229954-2267716 GCF_001649575.2 Kryptolebias marmoratus | reverse complement strand
GAAGACAGGAAGACAGACAATGAGAACTCCATCCCAGCACCTCTCCACGAACCCAGTCGAGGTGTGGATTGTGACGACGTAACCAGGTGGCGCCCAGGATAACGGGGATGTCAGGTGAGTTGATTATTAGAAACGTGATCGATTCATGGTGGTTGCCCCCGATGATCAGCTTGATGGGTTCGGTTTCAAGTTCGACCTGGTGGAGAACATGGCCGTCAATTGCTTGAACCTCAGTGTTCCTAGTACTTGGTTTAAGTTGTAACTTAAGTGACTGAGCTAATCCAGCATCCATAAATTCGGTATCTGCACCAGAATCTACAAAAACTGCTTGGGGGTAGGGCTGTTCATTGGCAGTCTAACAGCCCCAAGGATCCTAGGGGCCAACACCCCAGAGGGCATGATGACCCTGGAGGCTGCAAGGCGTGGTACCCGGGAGGTTCCAGAGAGGCGTCACCGTCCGCGACCCCCTCGGAGACTGGCTGAGAGGCGTCGCCGTCCGCGACCCCCTCAGAGACTGGCTTAGAGGCGTCGACGTCCGCGACCCCCTCGGAGACTGGCTTAGAGGCGTCGCCGTCCGCGACCCCCTTGGAGACACAGGGAGGTGGGGCGTTGTCGTCCCCGCCGACCCCCACAGAGACACAGGGAGGTGGGGCGTCGTTGTCCCGGCTGACCCCCACGGGGACACAGGGGGAACCCACTGGAGAAGCAATGGTGGCGTCGCGCTGCTGACCCACCAAAGAAGCGTTGGCCGACTTGGCAGATCTTGCTCTGGGCTCTGCAGAGGGCACAGGGAGCTCTGGGGGCTCTGCAGAGGGCGCAGGGAGCTCCGGGGGCTCTGCAGAGGGCGCAGGGAGCTCCAGGGGCTCAGCAGAGGGCGCAGGGAGCTCCGGGGGCTCAGCAGAGGGCGCAGGAGGCACTGGGGGCTCTGCAGAGGGCGCAGGGTGCTCCGGGGTCTCTGCAGAAGGCACAGGGAGCGCTGGGGGCTCTGCAGAGGGCACAGGGAGCGCTGGGGGCTCTGCAGAGGGCGCAGGGAGCTCCGGGGCTCTGCAGAGGGCGCAGGGAGCGCTGGGGGCTCTGCAGGCAACACTGGAGGCTCGGAAGGTGGCAACCTTCTCCAGTGACGCTGTCTGCGGGGAGCTGGAGCTGCTGGGGGCACGGGAGAGACTGATGGTGGCACGGGAGAGACTGATGGTGGCACGGGAGAGACTGATGGTGGCACGGGAGAGACTGATGGTGGCACGGGAGAGACTGATGGTGGCACGGGAGGGACTGATGGTGGCACGGGAGAGACTGATGGTGGCACGGGAGGGACTGATGGTGGCACGGGATCCTTAATCAACTGTCGGAGTGTGTCCAGGATATTACGGTATGTGGGTATGGTGAGTAGTGCTTTCTTGGAGGTAAGGGTCTTGACCAAAAGGGAATAAACAAATCGCCGGCATGTAATGTCTGTGGAACCTGTTATTGAGTTGACCAGTTGTGTGTATATGGCTTGAAAGTCCTTCACCTCCTGCTGCAGCTCCAAGCAGGTTGTGAGGTCTGAGAATGACCAGTCCGAGTCCACCAGAGAGGCTGTGGTGGCGGCGGTCCGACCCACCGAAGAGGCTGTGGTGGCGGCGGTCCGACCCACCGAAGAGGCCACAAGACAGTGGCCACGGAATCGGGGGGGAACCACGGCAGAAGACAAGGGGCCATCCAGGAAGGCAAGCGGGTGCTCCTCCCGCAGCTCGGCCAGAATCCTGGTCTTCTCCCCCGGAGAGAGGGTCTCACCAACATTGGAGTCTGCAGGGTTCTCTTTTGGCTGGTTCATTCTGTCANTGCCGCAGCCGCTGCCCTCCCACGTCGACAGTGGCCACGGAATCGGGGGGGGAACCACGGCAGAAGACAAGAGGCCATCCAGGAAGGCAAGCGGGTGCTCCTCCCGCAGCTCGGCCAGAATCCTGGTCTTCTCCCCCGGAGAGAGGGTCTCACCAACATTGGAGTCTGCAGGGTTGTCTTTTGGCTGGTTCATTGTCATACTCTTGTCTCCCTGATGTGCTGTCCCTTTTTGCTCGTGCCTCGTCGTCTCCCTTTGATTCATCTCAGGTCTGTTCAGGTTTTGTTTAGTTAGTAAATGTTTTTGCATTTAGTTTAGGTTTTGCTGCCACGTCAGCCTTTGTTTTGGGTTTGCCTTTTATTTCTAAATAAATTAGTTTTTTTTTATCAATATGAGTCTGCGCTCAGGGTTCGCCTCCTTCCACCCCGCTCATGACAGTAGGATCTCAGGCACACAGAGGTATGTCTGCCCTTCTCTGAGAAATTATTTCAATCTGAAAAGTGTTAAAACCAAGAGTAATTGTTTTCAAAGTCAATCTTGTTACCATAATGTCATAAGAAAAACACTAATGATTTTTAACATCTAAATGTTTATCTAAAGGTTTTAAACCATGATTTTGCTGGTGATGTACTTTTAGCTTCTATGCACGCAAGTCGAGTTTTTAACAGAAACGTTTGAAATGGTCAACTCTGTTACCAAGGCAGAGTAACATCATGCTACTGTTGAGTTGTAATTTTAAAAGTTAATGAGTACAATTTAGTAAATGTATGAAATAAATATGGTTTGATGGTTAGAAGGCCTATATACATTGAACAGTAATATATATACACTTTGAGAAAACAAAATGTTGAAATGTTTACCAAAACAACTAGGTACAACTGTGATAAACAGACCAACCAACGTAAGACAGATTTAGACCAAAGAACATGCAGACAGTGTTATCAGTGAGGGGACAGTATGGCATTGGCTTTAGCTGTTACATAAAGTCCACCTGAAGAAGTCAGTTTTATACACTTATTTCCCACATTCATTTTGTATTGATCCTCATTTTAAGCAGGAAAACTATAGGTGTACAACTGCTGAATAAAACACACAAAATCTATGAAAAATTTTAAAAATTGATTCAGTCTGTTTGGAGACCTTGGGAGGACAAAGTCATGGGATCTGATGTCAGATGGATGGAACAACGTTTCACCAGAGAAAAAACTTTTAAAACACTCAGATGTGAGTGGATCACTGCAGAAAGTTAATTTTATTAATCTGCTAATAAGACCATGAAAATCCTGCCTTTTGCAGAGAATTATAGTTTTTTTTACTTCTTCCAACATATGATAATTTATTTTCACAAGTTTTCTTGGCTTTTTAAAACCATTTACAACTATTTATGCATTATTTTATTTTCATTTAGTTTGGCTTTGTTCTGCTTGTAATTAAAACCGCTGAGTGATTTGGTTGTTTCACAGGGTTGTTGATGAGTAAAAATAAACTGAGATCGCTAACGAGCTCCTTGAAGATATTGTGTGTTGTCACAGCAACTCTTAAAAAGGGTCTTGTGTTGGTTAACGGACATGTTCAGGATTTTTATGCAGTGTTTCTGACCACTCACACACAAAGGCTCAGCATCGGCTGTCGTTGCTATATTTTTCAGATCAGCAACGGTGCAGTTTTTTTAGAAAATGAAAGAAAAGAGAAGAATTTGTTTTCAGATCTTTGCTTTCCACCCTAATTTGTCTCCTTTGAATGTGTTTTTCTTCTCAACTCGTTTTATTGATTTCTTTTGTCCCCTCATTTATACTAATTTCCTTTCACTTTCCTTTCTTCGTTTTGTAATCTCGGGCTTTCTTTTAACATAACTCCTTTTCTTTGTTTGTTGTCTCCATATTGTCTTTTTTTATCTTCTTCCCTCACCTTCACTATTTTCCCATATTCCTCTTCTTCTACACTTGTTTCCACTCTTTTTCCTCATCCTCTGCTCTTCTCTCCACAGTGCTCCAGGTTCTGGTCCCATGTTCCGGTCCACCACCGTGGCAATCGACCCAGCAAATCAGTCCCGGCCAGACTCGGAGCAGAACTGGGCTGATTTCCACCCAAGTGGCGCCACACAGGGAACAAGTAAGAGCTTTATCCACTTAAAAGGCAACGTGTGAGGCCGCCTAAATAGTTAATGAGTGAGTGTTTGGTTTTGGTGATGAGAATATCACTCTTGATACAGAGGGATTAAACAGATTGTGGTCTGCTGCCGAAGAGCGGAGTTATCTTTGTTTACAGTATTTGCTGGGAAAGAATGATAGGGAAGTGGTGCTACATCTGCAATATAACAAGAGAAATATGAGCTGGGCAATTAATAAAAAAAGTTTAAGGATTTGAAAGAATTCAGCATTTTACAGTATTTCTAACAAAGAGTGATTTCAGCCATATAAACTGCAGCAAACAGTACTTGTGATAGTAAATCAGCAACCAATTTGCAGAAATTCCTACTGTTTAAACTGAATTCACATTTGTCCAAATGAAAAACATTAAATAAATAAATAAAAAATAGAAACAAGCTTTCCTTGAAGGAATGCACATTGCCTGTCATATTGCTTGTCAAAGATTTTAACAAAAATCCAATGGGATTTATTAGCCCTCAAAGTATATGTTGGGGATGACTCTCAGCCACTACCACCTCAACTTTCAGCTCAGTATCTGTAAAATTAACCTACAACAATTACTGTGTTTTCTAAGTCTATTTATCTGCACCTGGCATCTTAAATAGGATTGACTCCAAATGTTAATCAGTTGTAGACATACATCCAATAATTACTTTCTGAGAGTTTTATTAAAATCCATACCATGATTCATGAGATGCTTTGCTAAGAGACAACAAACACACATGCCCCCCCCCCACACACACACACAGACATTTACACCATTGTCTAAATTTTAGACAAACCTTTCAGTGTCAAAAACATCTCCTGAAATGAGTCTAAAACTCTACATTAAAACTTTCATAACAATAGGATTTTTGTTGGGGTTTTTTCTGCATTGGTTTGTTGGATAAATATGTGTAAAAATATATAAAAGCAAGCCTGCCTGTGAATAAAGTTTAGTACTGAATTACTTTCAGTTTATGCTGTCATTTCAACTGAATTTGTTCTGAATCAGAAGCTGATATCAAATCCCTTCAGTCCATCTCAAGTGGATTTGAGTGCCAAATAAACGCAGGTTTTAAAAGCTGAGAAAGCATAAAGCAGAGCTCATGTTTCAAAGAAACAATCAATTGTCACTCTGTCTAGTCCTAAAAATATGTCACCCCCTCAGTCGGTGAAGTTTTCTCATTTTAAAGTCAAAACCAATGGAAAAGTTGGACAGCTTCATTTAAATTCACTCCTCTCTGAGCACTGAATGCATTTTCACACTTACAATAAAAAGAGTAATAATTCATTTTTGGGCTTCTTAAAAACTCAAATATTTAATAAAATGTGTTCTCTGGTGTTAGGAGAAGGCACAATGCAGATAACTTTTAGAGTTATGAGTCATCTTGAAATGTTTGTTCAGGAATAACTGTCTGAATCATTCACTAAACTGACAGATGAGTATCTGACAGCTTGTCGTGCTCCAAAATGATCCAAAAATATGTTGGGCTGAAACTTTTACTTTCTCATTTTATTATTTATCAATGAGTCTCAGAATAAACTTTATGTCTTTTTAAGTTCATCTTCCTCCTATAAAACATAATTTACGCATTATGTGAATTATTAGCAATTAAAGGTTAGACTAATGAACCTTTTAAGATTTGGTCAAAAATATAACCACTGTCATCAGTATTAATTGTGTTTTCTTCCCCATTCCAGAGCCTCAGAACCAGCTGATCCAACCTTTCCTCCCCATGGATCCTGCACTGGAAACCAGACTCCTGAGCAACACTCAGTGGGCGTTTGATCGAACTGATGCCAACATCTCCACAAGTGCTGTTGGTGAATCCTGTATCCTCAAAAAGACCCATCTGGACTGCAGTCACTTTACAACAAACCCTGAGAACAAAAACTGCAACAACACTAGTCACTTTCACAAGCGTCCCTGGGCTCTGAATTACATAAACCCCATAACTTCCAATGATATCCCGACCACTGTCCCTGACACCAAAATAACAATCAATGGCTGCAAGAGCCCCACCACCTCTACAACAAACACCAACAGAAGCAGAGCAATGAGCACAACCTCAGACATCCCATATTCTCCCAGCAGAGTCCGCCCTGTGTCCTTCTCTCTGCCCAAACGAAGCTGTGTCCTCCTGCACCAATCTGCCGCCGTCTTCATCCAAGCTGGACAAGGGAAACAAGACAGAGGGACGGCACAAGAAAGAATGAAAAACTTTGATGCACAGCTGAAATCTCCAGTGTCTACAGATGTGAACAGTGTTTGTGTAGATCACTGTGACACTGTAAACCAGTGCTGTGTGAACAGTAAAACTGCAACCCAGCAGTCTGAGTCTGTGGAAAAGGGACCATTGGGACTGCCTGGGAGTGGAGCCCGGATTTCTTCATGTAATCCCAATGTGACGGTACCTGAGATTGTTGGTGGGAGTGGAGCCCAGCTCTCTTTATGCCACAATGATGGGACTGGAGCCCAAGTCGGCAGTGAATGTCAGAATGGAACTCATCTTCATTTAAACAGTGACATACCAGGACAGACTTCTGGGAGAGGAAGCACAGATTCAGTACAAAAAGTCCCTGAGGTTGGAATCCACAAGCAGAAGGAGTTAAGTTTGCTTCAAGGAGAGAAAGATTTGTTTTGCCTTGACACAAACGAGCCTAAAAGGTCTGTTTCTGGTATTTTAAATGAGACCAAGGAGTCTTCAGCTTTTCCACAGCCAAAAGAAGTAACCTCGTCCATGTCAAACTGTTCTAAAACTTCAACATCTGCCCTCCTAAATCGACCCAAAGAGCCTTTCTGTCGTGTCCTGAGCCGTGACGGAAGCAGGGTTCTTCTCTGGCCCACGGAGATGGTCAACTACACCAAGACTTCACCGTCCATATCCTACAGTGTCAATCCTCTGCTATACGACTTCAGAGCTCATAACAAGGCCAAAGAAGAGAGTGCAGAAAAGAAAGAAGGGCTGGAGGAAGGGAGGGAGAGAATAAAGCCATCTGTGATCAAACAAGCTGACTGCCAACAGAGGCACGGAGATACAGAGGGAGGAAGTGAGGTGAAGATAGATGAAAGGGAAGAGAAGACTGAAGGAGGACAGGCAGGAAATCCTGTGGAAGTTGTCGACCATTGTGACGGCAGCGACACAATTCTGGATTGCTCTGGCTGCCGTGATGAAAGCGCTTTAAAATTTGTTTCCATTTCTGCAGAGTGCAACCATGCACCAGTGCCAGGCCTTCAAAAAACAGCAGGGAGACGGAGGAGAAGGAGGGGAGGAGTAAGAAGAGGATTGAGAAAGAGGGGTAGAAGGAAAAGAAGAGAGACTGATAGAAAAGATTCAGAAGAGGGAAGAAGGATAATAAGTCCTTTTTTTGCAAATCAGATGTTTGAAGAGAGAGGCGAAGAGAAGTTGAAAAGAGAGGGCAGCATAAAAGAGGGCAAGAAAGATAAAGAGGTATTAAGTAATCTTGTTGCAAATCGGTTAGCAGGAGGGAGAGAAAAGAAGATGAGGGAAGAGGAGCGAAGGATAAGAGGAGATCAGACAGAGCGAGAGAGGCCAGGTAGAAATGACGAGAAGAGGGAAGAGCTATTAAGTAATCTTCCTGTGAATCGGTGTAATCGGTGTAACCAGCTGTGTCTGCAGGTGAAAAGGGAGGCCAGCCAGCATCAATCCCCACAATCAGCCTCCAAATGGGGCCAGGGGCTCAGAAAGCCCCTCTGCAGGGGAGCAGCATGCAACTCAGTGATTAGCCTCGTCCCCGAGTCTGTTATGGAGACGCCATGCTGTCCTGCAATTACACCTGACCCTGCTGGGGATGACAAAGAGACGGGGGTGATGCACAAAAATACGCATGGAGGAAAGGAGGAAGGGCAAGGAGATGAGGAGCAAAGAAATCCGAGGAGGACCGAGATAAGAGCTGCTCGGGATGCTGAGGAAAACACATGTAAGCCGGCGATTAAGAGTGTTACTTTTCCTGATCGAGACGCAGCAAGCAGGGAAGAAATTTGTCTTGTTCCTAAACCTCAAAGAGAAGCAGCAAGCGATCTAGCGATAAACCTTGTCCCTGCTTCCTTTAGAGAAACAGCATGCAGTCAAAGACAAACAATACCTGTAGGACAAAGCGATGCTGTGATAGCTCAGGACCCATGCTGCCCCTCACAACAGACAGAGAACGAACTCGGAATCAGATCGGCTTGCACGGACGCAGCCCTCGATGCAATTTCAGAGACGTCGCAGAGAGCGAGAACGGCCATGAAGCGGAAGAGAGGATCGCCGGAGCCAGTGATGCCTAGGAAAAGACGGAGAAGAGGAAGGAGACAGATGAGGAGATTTGTCAATGTTTTGATGCAGAAACGGGAAAGAACTTGTGCTAATTTTAACTCTGACTTCAGTGTGGGCAAGGCCGGTAACAGCAACAAGGACGAGACAAGTTCAGGTGACATCCTTTCAGTCCACAGGACAAAAACCTCTCTGTGCCATTACTCAAACACCAGGGAGGAAACATTTAGCTGTGACACTTCTGACAAACCCGAAAACTACTGCTGCTGCAATGACAGCGAAGGCAGTGATGGCACTTCTAATGGCTGCAGTCAGTTTAACTTTGATCCATCTGGAGGAAAGGTGACACCTCCCAGTGACTGTCACCCCTGTAACGCACCAACTCAGAGCACACAGAGACATGAAAAGTCTAACAAGGACGATAACTGTGATTCGGCCACTTGTGGTGCGCCTGACAATTTGTGCAACAAAAATGACAAAAATGATGCAGATTTTGACAAAAATTGTCAGTTACATATGGCTGATGTGAATGGTGAGCCTACCAGGCGTTTAACAGACACACTCTCTACAGATTCCTTCACATGTAGCGCTAATGACCTCTGTCAGAATACAAACAAGCACCCAAATAATAAAAAAGAGTCCACTAATTGCAGACCTGATGACACATTTGATCATAATTGTGTCTCGAATGATAAAATTGAACAGCAGTGCCACATTCAACATAAAAATACACCATCTGATTCAGAAACTGATTACAGAAGCTGCAGGGGTGTTCATCAGAAGGATGCTAACGATGGTCAGTGTGATTGTTTCAGTGGTAATCTTCATTATAATCGCTGCAGTAAAGCTGTTAATACCAGCAGCAGCAGAAATGAAGCAGAACATGTACTCATGAGGGAGCACAGGGAGGATGAAAGCATCATGAAGAAGCAGAGACAGGAGGAAGAGGAGAAAAAGCAGCTGGAGAGGAAGAAGATGAAGGAAAAGCAGGAGGAGTGGGAGAAGGAGTGGGTGAGGAGGAAGGAAAAGGAGGAGAAAGAGCGAGAGAGAAGGAAGGGGATGGAATTTGAGCAGCTTTTTTCAGAGAAGAGGCAGTGCTTTCCTCATCACCTTCCCTCACAGTGCATCCCTCTCCATGCTCCTCTTCTCCTCCAGCCATCCCTCTCCTCCTCCTCTTCCTTTTCCTTCCACCATACCTTCATACAACATCACCTCTCCGTCCTACCACCTCCGTCACACCTCCCCTTATCCTCCTACCCTCACCTTCTCCCCTCTTTTCCCTCTCATCTGTCTCCTCTCGCTCTCAATCCACCTCCTGCTCCTCCCCCGCCCCCTCCTCCACCCCTTCCTCACTCTTTCTATGCATCCTCTCCGATCCCACTCCTGGATGGCCCAAGTCCGTATCCTTTAGCAGCAGCATTTCATCACATGCAGAGTCATCACCCATCCTTGTACTCCCCTCCACATCCAGCAGTCCTACCCTTACAGGTATTGTTCTAACAACCTCAGCTCATAGTCATGGGAAAAAGAAAGTCCATCTTTTTTCAATTCTTGAGTTTCACTTACAGTACATAATAAAAATAATGTGGTCTTTACTAGGTTTTAAAATTATTCAAATTTAACCTCAAGTGAACAACACAACTGATTGCACAATGTCATTACTACATGTAATGACATTTTTATACACTCTAAAACCAAAGCCAGTACTGGAAAAAACTGAAAGACTGTGTCAACCCCTGATCCAGCAGCTTGCAGAACCTCCGTTAGCAGCATTAACTCTTGGCAGTGGTTATGTCTATGATTATCTACTCTATAACATGGTTGTGGAGGAATTTTGGCCCACTCTTCTTTCCATTATTGCTTCAGTTAAAATAAAATGAAATGAAGTTTATTCCAAACATGTAACAATCAAAAATTCAGAAGTATTACTCGATTTTTATTCGGAAAGGAGGAGGAAACAAATGCTTATTAATGTCTACCCTGATATAACTCTTCACAGCACAGCTACTAAGGTCATTTCAATGGACCACTGCAGCTTCTTGATTCTTTTCTTTTTCAGCCGTTCTGTTGTAGATCAGCTGCTGTGTTTGGGATCATTGTCCTGTTGCATCATGACCCAGTTTGGTCCAAGATTCAGCTGTCAGACAGATGGCCTCACATTTTACTGCAGAATCCTTTAGTCTACAGAGGAGGTCATGGTTGAATCAAGGTCGATCCAGGTCCTGTAGCTGCTTGAAATCCCAGATCATCAGCCCTCCACCACCATGCTGACAGTATGAGCTGTTTGGTTTTCTCCAAACATGCTGCAGTGCATTCTGGGTAAACATTTCTGCTTTGGTCTCATGTATTAAAGACATTGTAGTTCATTCAGGTGAAACTTTCCAAACCTAAGTCATGCTGCCATGTTCTTTTTAGAGAGAAGAGACGTTCTCCTCCAACCCTTCCAAACAAGCCACACTGCTTCAGTTTTGATTTAATTGTCCTGTTACAACCTTTGACCTTTAACCTGATAACTGAGGCCTGTAGAGTCTGACATGGAGCTCTTGGGGTTTTTTCACATCTCTGAGACCACAGGGTGAATTTGCTGGATGGGAAGATTGGCAGCAGTCTGAAATAATTTCCATTTGTGAATAATCTTTCTCTTTGTAGAATTATGGAGTCCAAATAGTGTGGAATTGACCTTTAACCCTTCTCACACTGATGGGCAGCAACAGTTGCTTCTCTAAGGTCATTGCTGATGTTTTTCCGCCTTGGCATTGTGTTAACACACACCTGTACGCTCCAGAGCAGCAAACTAACAAAGCTCTGCTTTTATAGAGCTGATCTCACTGATGATGATCAGGTAATCAATACATTTGATCAGCAGCTCCTGGCTGATACTGAACCTCTTAAATCCTGTCGAAGCACCAAGGATGGATGCAGTGTTTCACACACAGCTTTTCCATTTTGGCTTCAGTTTGTTTAATAAATAATGACATGGTGGAAACTGTTGTGTGTTTTTGTTCACTGGAGGTTAGATTTAAATAATTTTAGATCCTGGTAAAGACCAGAACATTTTAATAATGTCCTGAAACCTTTTTTTGTCATGACTATATATTTAGCCATTTTTCTTTAAGACTTTTTTTTTAAAGAACTACTGCCTAAATATCAAATTCAGGAGGAAATTTAAGTGATGAGGATTTTATGAGTGCTTAGGTAAAAAAAAAACTGTTTTTCTTAAAGCTGAACCTCCTGCACCTATACCGTTCCATCTAAACACTCCAACACTGACTCACAGATCTGAAAAAAGATATAAAAAAATACAAGATGCCTAATTATCCTCATCAGCAGCAATCTCACTGTAAATGAGCCTCAGGTGTGCAGCCTGTGGGATCGTGGCGGGGACACACAGCTGGGCTCGTTTCCCTCAACAGAAATCAGTCAAAGCTCCTGTTTTGCATTTTAAAATCTATGATTTGCTTGCAAGGCATGTTGGAGGTTTTGGAGACATTAAAGGAAAAAAAATCCCCCTTGTACAGTCAAAGACATCTTCACTCTATGGTTATAAACTCACTGAAGTTTACCAGATTTTCTCTGTGAGAGATGTTTTCAGCTGGTGATGTGCAATTGTCACAAACATTAAGACAGTAACATGTCTTTATTTAATTTGGAAGTTATAACTACATAAAAGTCTGATTCTATTAAGGACTTCCACTAATTTTACATTTTCATGTTTTTTTTCAAGCTTTGAGGAGTCACAATTCTAGTCTGGAAAAATAAAAAACCTGAACTACAACTGAAAATTTTACCAATTTCTGCAGAAAGTTAGACTTGATGTTAAATTTCCCACTAAAGCCTTGAACGAAATAAATTTTTTTGATTGATACATTTCAGTCAAATTGCAGTGAGGATGAGTTTGGTGCCAAAGTGAGATGAGAAAGAAAATGCATTTGATATAAAAGATCATATTTCTGGTTCTGCTATAACAGTTTCTTAAAATTGTCCACTCTGTCTAACAGTGTTTAATATGTTAAATAAGTGAAGCACTCTGAACTGTGAATGGTAATCGTCTGATAAAATTTGGGTATTAGTCAGAAACAAAAAAACATGACAGGGAAGAGTTCTTATGTGGGAGCATTTTAAAGAAGCAACTAGAGCAATTTAGACAGAGCTTTTTGGTTTTTCAGTTGGTTACAAAAAGCCAGAATTGACCTTTTTTAGTGTTTGTAACAAACCCCTGGACATCATTGGGATCAGTTTAACCCCCCTGTTATCCTTTTCCTTGTTAACTAGTTTTATGTTTCCAGTCAAAAATGACCACTCCAATATATCTGATTATAATGTTATCAACTAATCACTATGTGTTCTTATGAACAGTACAATTTTAGAACGTCTGTTTTTTGAAGGTCTGAGGACTTCACTGATCTGAGCTCATACAACTCCTGAAGATAAAAGGCACTTTCACATAACAGTTCCACGAAATGGCCACAAAGATAGCCTGTCTTTAAGCTGCGTCTGACTTTTCATAAATCACTAATGGAGCCAGCCACATCCCACATAGATGTAAACTTTTAGAAATGAAGCCAGCTTTGCAGAGCCAGAAAAGGTGTGGAGCAGAACTCAGGTGCATTGATGTGCAGCACTATGCATTTGTTTGTGACTGATGTCTCCCTCTTATCATTTATAAAACACTATGAATGTTGTTGTTTAGGCTTGTCCTGCAGACGGGTTAGGGTTGCGCATCTCTGGTCTGTGACTGATATAATATGCATCTTGATACACTGCCAATAATCCGATTCATTAAAGATACATGGGCAGCAAAAATCAATACGATTCAGAATTTAAACAAGAGGTTCAGTCGTTATTCACAATACGCTGCAGTTCAATGTGAGTTTGATTCAACACACTCAGATTCAATGCAATATTCAACAACAAAGCACAGATTTGGCTCAATGTAAACTTTTGAGACTAATTATTTACCGCCTCGTAAAAAACAGCTGCTTACAAACAGGTCTTGTTTTAAAATTGCAAAACACTTTCATGAAACCTGACTCACAATTAATAAATACACAAAAAATACACAAAATGATTAAACCTGCCAGCAGTAGATGTATGTAATACTGTTTTAGTAAATCAGCAGTGAGCAGGTAGATGGCCAGAAATTGTCTCACTCCCAACTTGATGTGTTTTGTGAAAGTGCCTCCAAATCTACAGTATTCCCATTCTATCAACAGAATACAGCATCGACCTCTGCAGGACCCTCTTCCTCATCAGTGCTTCACACTGGTTGTCTCTTGGTCTCGGATGATATTTTGTTCATCTTCTGACACTTCCTCCTCTTTAGCATTGTTCATGTAAGTTTCCTGGCCTCTCTCTTCGTCACCCGTGTCATGATCCAAGAATCGAGGGCCTCGGTGTCAGTATATTGTTTGGTCATTGTGCTGGCCTAGTTTCTAAGAATGCCAACAGGTGGTTCCTGTCGGGGAAAGATTCTGTTATGTAAAGACTCCCATGGGGGTATAATTCTGTTAGGGAAATATTCCCATGAGAGTTGCCATGGAAACCAAAAAGGAGAGTGAAATATATGCATGTGTATTCACTCAAAAACAAATGCATCTGGGGGTGTGGGAAAGGAATTATGTCCATCTGTTGAAGTCAATTTTACACACCTAATGTCTCACATTTATTACTAATGATTGGCCATTTTGACTGGGAACACCATATAAAACATGCACAACATTAATAAAATACACCAAATTTATTAGAAATTACCAATATTTTGTTTTGTCTTGCCACTCAGATAAAAGGAACAGGAGGGCTAAGCACAGAACTAAGTCCAGATTTGACTTAAATGAATTTAATTCTGGTTTTGTATGACAGAAATTGCAGATCCACTCAAACCTTTGGTGAATTTTGGATCAGTTTTAAAAAGAATAGTTGGAGCAATTAAGGCACCTCCATCCTCCTCCTGTGCTCAACAAGCCTGAGTTTGTTCACTAAGTAAAAGGAAAGACTGCAGGTGGTTACAGAAGAAAGAGGCAAAGACTATAAAATAAATTAGCTACTATTTTAAAGTTTTAAAGCGCAGATAAACACATCATTATAAATCTTTGAGTTTCTCTCCTGCAAACACAGCACATATCACAAATCATGACATCTTCATAGATTTTACATGCACAATTAGCCTGAGCTATGGTCAAAGCTTGACTGGGCCATTTAATTAGACTACTGTCCTTGTCCCAGAATGAAAGCAGTTGATTTATTGACCAAAGTTTGCTTGGCTCTGCTATGATGGTGATAACCTCCTATTAACTAGTTTTTATTGGGATTTTCTACATTTCCCTGTTGCCTCAAATACCAAAAGGACTGAACAAACAATTTAGCTGAACTATCTCTCTGTTGTAGGAAATTCTTTGATGTTGCAGACTTTTTCCTCTGTTGTGTATTGGCTGCTTCTGTTACTTCAGCATCAAAGTCTGAGGTAGTAAATGGAGCACAGTCCAACTAGGTCAGCCTGGGTCCAGCTGAATATATGCAAGATTAATCCAAATTCTAGCTGCATTATCCAGGTCTCTTAGAAAAAACTTTGAGAAATTTGTTTCACAAGGACTGCAGTTGAACTTTACACAGTATGTTTGCATGCATTCTTGAAATGCGCACACAAACCTGTTTACACACCATTTATCCAGAGTTTGCTGCTAAAAAAGAACAAGAGCCCCCTTGAAATTAAAAAATGGAAATTCAAGCATAGATCTTAGACAACATTAGCAGCGTTATTTATACATTTGACATGAGCACATTATTAGGAATATTAAAGATATGACTTTTCTTTTTTTCAAACTTAAAAAATAAAATGTAAAATGTACCTTTTGAATCTATATAACTGTAAAAGAAAAATATGACAGAACCCAAACATGTTTGACCTTATTTTAAATCAAAATTATGCCCCGTATCTATTTCAATTTTCTCTTTCTTTAGTAAGAATACAATTTTTTAACTTTTTACTAGTCTTGTCTATAATACTCTGGATATTTTCTTAAAATTATTATTTTTTCTTTGTTTGTATTTCTCTTTGTTTACACATTCCAATCAAAATGCCAAAAAACTCCATGCTGCACCACTTGGTGGCGAGAACATCCACATTAAGAACATATCAAACTACAGAGAAAGCCTAAATATTTTCCATAAACTTTGGATTTTTTTTATACAATTCAGTTTTCTCTAAGGTCTGAACCATTTCAGAAAAAGACTAAAATTTGATGATGACAAGACCAGGTTAAAATATACTGAGACGCTTGAGCCAGTTGACAAGCAAAAATATTGGCAGTCATTAAATGACTTTCACTCCAACTAGATATGCATGGAAGAAAATAAAACTACATTTAAATTATTGTTGAATATCTTGAACAAGTAAATGATCTGGTTTTCAATCTGAGCTCGTTCACAAGTGACAACCTCAAGGCATCCAGAAGTATGTAAGCATTACACCCCTGTCTGAGTGCAGGAAACCAATGATTACCCCACAGTAACAACAACTAGGGTAAGTGGTGTGTAAAGAATTACTGATAAAGTATGCTTTTTCATCTTTTCACAATATACTACACAGCATTCTCATTGAAATTCAATATAAAAAACAAGTATTGGGATCACATAATGAGTCTACTGGTTGTGTCTTAAATACTTTCTCTTATCAGAAGAATTCATGCAGCTGAAGCTGTTATTTCATAAAGAAGGTACACAGGTGAACATATCTCCAACAAAATGATCCGAGTAAATTCTGTATGGACAGGGGCTTGTAGTTTAAAGGTCTGCCCGACTAAGATTGGTCAGCCACTGGTGCCTTTTCCGCTGAGACAATTCTTGCTTGTTCTCCTTGGTTCGGCACGACAGCAGGGAATCTTAAATAAGACTTTAGATCTCTGTCAGTCCTGAAAACAGCTAAAAACTGTACAAATGTTGACCATTATAGTTGAATTAACACTGATTTTTCTGCATTGTCTCTATTCTTTGTGTTAATCCACTGGAACCAGTCTTCCAACTTGGTGATTAGATATTGCAGACACGGGATGTGGCGTCATTGTGGAACGATCTGTTGGGTTGCTTCAAGGCCACAAAGTGACAGTGGTCATGCACAAAGCAGACTTCTATGTCATCAGTTCTAAAAAGCTCTGTATTCCCATATCAATCCACCCAAAAAACTGAAATTTTAAACATTTCTGCTTTAAAAGATTTTTATAAAAATATCTGTTTTTCAAACCAAAAACTCAGTTTGTGTGAGGATGAGAGGCAAACACACAGTAAAAATAAATGTTTATCTGGATTCATGTGGACTAGGCTATTATCAAATCAAAAACAAGCAGATAATCGTTTTTTTTTTAAAGGTATTTGTTGCTTTAAGTAATTTTGTTCCAAAAAGAAAGGAAAACAAAAATATTCTATTTAGCTGCAAATTGAAATGAATAAAGCAAATCTAATGATGCTTTCAGAAACGTGAAGTTCAGAAAAGAGGCTTTGATTTGATAAACTGACTCCGGTCTCTGACCTTTTACTCAACATTTTATGCTGTTGATTTTCTGCCATCTGTCAGTTGCACTAAAAATATCTCAACATGATGGACAACTTTAGTGACCCAGCTGTTTAGGGTGAAATACTCGATAATTGATTCAGCTCTTCACACAACACACTTGACTTTAACGCTGTGTCCCGGAGAGACTGAGAACGGAGATGAAATGTAGGAAGATGTGAGCATTTGATTGTCAGGTAATCATAGAGTAAAACAGCCATTTATTGATTGCAGTTCCCTTCCCTCAGTTGCCAAGCATTTTTTTTCCTATCTGTGGTCTGCAGCAAAAGTGCAGTCACATGCTGTCAGTCAAATTCAGGAAGTTATTTCCTAAAGTAACATAAGTGTTTTAACCCTTTTTTCCCTTTCAAACCCCTATTATTTCAAAGTTAATTATCTCTGCTTTGAGTCATAAGGTGAAGAAGATTATCTGTCATAATCTAAATGTGACTGCGATGCATGTCGACAGGAGTAACGATGAGAGCGCAGTTAACTCCCACACTTACTTACACATTATTTCTTCCTCTGACATTTTCTCTCGCTTCTCTCAAGTCGAACATCTGGTTCAGATTGCTTTGGGGCATCGGCGATAGCGCCTATCGTCTCACCCACTATAGATTACTCTGGTGCAGGCAGCAGTGACAAACAAACAAAACAAACAATAATTTGCATTAAAATTCAGCCACCAGAAGCAGTTGTTGTGGGCGGAACGCTGCTCATTCATGATAAAATAAGGCGAGCTATGCAGAGAATATCCTCGACACGCACCGATGTTTGATCATTCCAGCTGTCAGCCGCAGCTGCTGCCCGCTCTGCCTTCCCTCCAAGAGGTCGTCAGTAAGTAACCACCGTCTCTTCTCACAGATGATCTCCGGAGGGTCGGGCACGTTCCCCACAGAGCAGCTGATGAACCGTGGTGTAACAAAACTTCTTGCAGCTATGAGTCCAAGAAAACACCACAATGTGTGACAAGCTTTGTGTTTTCTTCTTGTAGCTGTACACAACAAGAAGTTTTAAACTAAATATGGTCTTAATTATTACTGTGATAAACTGTGTACAATAGACAAGTTAAAAAAGCTGTTATTAGATGTATTTTTGTAGAGAATCCTCAGTTGAATGAGGCAGTTTTTGTAATATGTACTATTTTAGCTAGTAAAACTGCACTTAGTGTCCTCTTGTTCTTGCTGTTGTACATATATTATTTAGTTTTTGTCAATGATTTATGTTACTTAAAAGCAGTTTTATCTGATTTTTGTGACAGAAATGTCTTGAGATCTGTTCATCTGATATTTAACAGATTTTTTTAGTGTAATTTCAGCAAACATGTACGCACAGATTCTGTCTCTGTTATATAATAGAACTAGTGAATCCTCTGAAAACAAATTACTCTGAAAGTGAAAATAAATCAGTAAACCATACATTTGTGTCTGTTTTTTATTGTACGCTTTTCCTTTGGCTTTTTATATATCCACAAAACCTTGCGTCTTTTGCCAGTGTATTTGTAATTTCTTCTTTATGCAAAAGAAAATGGAAGGGCAAAAAGTACCATGATTACAAAACTTAAAATGACTGTTTAAAATTTTGAAAGGTTATGAACAATTAATCTTACCTTTTGTAGATAGTGCTTTTTATTTAGGTCATTTATATAGTGCCAATTCCCAAGAAAAGTCAGCAGTTCTATACAAAAACAAATCATCCAACTCAGATCCAGCTTCAAACCCAATTACAATCAGTTCCATTCCTATTATAATATATTCTCATACAGTACATTATGAAATGTCAATCAGTAAAAGTTTTTTTTCTAAGGAAGCCAGCAGACTGCATCACATCTTCGCTTTGTTACAATCTCCCATCCTGAGCAGCACATTGGCGACAGTGGAAAGGAATGACTCACTTCCAGCAGAACCAGAACCACGCTTGGGGATGAGCAGCCATCTGCCTCAACCAGCTGGGGTTTGAGAGGACAGGAACGAGACACAAGCAAACACAGAAGGATTGGTTGCTGTGTAAGTGTCTCATACAGTGTGATAGGAGGGTTGTGCTAGTGTGATGGAAATACATAGTTTTGTATTGAGCAAAAGTTGTTGTTTGGCAGTCAATGTTGACTGGGGATGTCGGAGAAACCATTCCTTCTGCATTCTTTGCATGTAACCTCTCTAACTAGGGTTACTTGAGTAGTAGCATTCCAACAGATCCATGTTTTCACCTCTCGCCCATTTCCTCCGTCTTGTTCCAGTAGCCCATTTTTCATCAGGGTGCTCTGGTTCCCCAGCACCTGTCGCAGACCTTGTTTGGCCGGGCGACGTCTGAGCCGGCATGTCATGCATATCAATCTCTCTCATGGTATGAGGTAGGCAGTAGCTCAAGGGACCTAGGGACCCAGACTGGATAGCTCAATTTCACTGTTGTATCTTTACCCCAGCCTGGATTCGAACCTGGGTCTCCTGGGTGAAAGTCTCACCCATTGAGCTATCCAGACAGCTAGTACCTCGCCAACCCCAGAATTGGAGGCATCAGCTTCTAAAACAAATTGCTTATGGTGATCCGGTTGAATAAGAATGGGGGCCTGAGAGGAGTACTGAATCTACTTTTGGGGTCCAATGTGGACCCCATTGGTGGAGATTAGGGCAGTTAAGGGAGCGGCGGTTTGACTGTAGTTACCGTCATTTCTACCGCAGATAAACCTGCGGTAGAAATTGGTGAAACCCAGGAACTGTTGGAGCTGTTTACATGACTCGGGAATGGGCCAGTCCAGAACTGCCTTAATCTTCTCAGGGTCTGATTGAACCTGTCTGCCCTCAAGGATGTAACCTAGGAAGGTGACCGACAGTTTGTGGAATTTGCATTTCTCAGCCTTGGCGAAAAGGTAATTCTTCAGGAGATGTTGGAGGACAATGCAAACATGTCTTTGGTGGTCGGCAAGGTTCTGGGAGTAGATGAGAATGTCATCAAGGTAGACAAAAACAAAAATGTTCAGGAAGTCACGGAGGACGACAGCGGGGCATAGCAGAGACTGAAGGGCATAACCAGATATTCAGAATGGCCAATGGGGATTTTGAAAGCAGTTTTCCATTCATCTCCCTGGTGGACACGGACAAGGTGATAGGTGTTGCGGAGGTCAAGTTTGGTATAGCTGGTATCTTCTTGTACGAGTTCAAATGCTGAGGAGATGAGAGGAAGATGATATTAATTTTTTACTGTAATTTTATTTAAAACTCTGTAGTCAATGCAGAGTTGGAGGGAGCCGTCCTTCTTGCTCACAAAAAAGAAGCCCGTCCCCAGTGGAGAAGAAGAGCAATGGATTATACCAGCAGCAAGTGATTCATTGATGTATTTCTCCATAGCTTGACGTTCGGGATGGGAAATGTTGTAAAGATGGCTGGACGGAAGAGGGGTGCCTGGGAGGAGATCTATGGGCGATGAGGTGGTAAGGAGGAGGCCTTGTCTTTGCTGAAAACTTATTTGAGATGTGATATTGTTCTGGGATGAGAGATAGGTTGATGGAGTCCGTTCTTTCAGAGTTAACCGGGGATGGGCTTTGCGGAATGACAGACTGTAAACAGTTAATGGACCAAGATTCTATGTGGAGGTCAGACCAGTTGAGTTGTGGATTATGATGCTATAGCCAGTTGAAAGCAAGGACAATGGGAAACTGAGAAGAGGGAAAAACAAAAAATTTGATGGTTTTGCAGTGGTTACCGGAAATGATTAACTGAAGCAGTTTGGTTCTGTGGGTTATTCTGGGTAGTGCTCTACCATCAAGAGCAGAAACATTGAAAGGAATCGGGAGTGGAATGGTTCCAATCTTGCTTCACTGACTAGGGACTGATCGATGAGATATCACAACTCACAACTGGAATCGATAAGAGCAGTGAGGGGTAAAGAATCATGGTTGAACTAGAGAACTGTAGGGAACAAAAAACAGGGAGATGGGGAGGTTTTAAGTTAGTCCCTCAGTTTCCCCATTCAGACTGATGGACATTCATATTTGGGTGTACTGGACATGAGGCTATGAAATTACCTGAGGCTCCACAGTAGATGCATTGGTTAGAAACCTTACGACGCTGCCGTGTCTCTGGAGAAAGACGGGTCCGACTGACCTGCATGGGCTCTGGCTCCGGAGAAGATGGTCTGGGTGCAACATGTGTAGGGATTTTCTGAAAAGGTAAAAAGGTTGGTTTTGCAGACTGTCATTTACTTCTTTGAATCCTTTTTCCCCAGAAATGATTATTGATGCAAGTAGCAAGTGCTATGAGCTTATTAAGGGTTTCAGGCTCATCTAAAGGGGCTAACTCATCCTTTAAAGTCCTGTTAAGGGCATGGAAAAAGGCGTTTTAGGTGCACAGGTATCCCAACCAGATGAAGTGGTGAGGGTGCGAGACTCAATTGAGAATTCAGAGACTTTTTTTTTACCCTGCTTGAGAGTCCACCGTCCGCAGGAGAGAGCACTTTGATCAGCGTTTTTACTAAAGTTTAATTTAAATTCTTTTATGAATTTGGCATAGAAACAGCCAAACCTAGAAGAATTGTGAAACCAGGCTTCTGCCTATTTAAGGGCTTTGTCATTCAGTAGTCTGAGAACAAAGGATATTCTAGCATTGTCATGGGGAAAGCAGTGAGGTGAATGATTGAATGCTAGGGTACACTGAAGGAGGTAACCCCCTCAACCACTTATCTGGGTTAGGGGAATTGATGTCATGGCAGGTAAGTAGTTGCTGGGTAACTGGTGGAGCCATGGCATCATCTGCTGGAGAAAGAGAAGGATTAGGTTGCATATTCTGGATTCTGTTGGTTAATTGGTCTAAACATTAGTTAGTTGCATTCAGGTGATCACTAAGAGATCTAACAACTGAGTCATGGGACTGAAGTAAAGAATGTTGTTGGGCAAGTGTTTTCCTGAGAGCATCTGCTGAGTCGGCTTGGCCAGAGTGTTCTGTCATGGTTTTTGGTACTTGTCTGACCCACAGGCAGTAAAGCTCTCAGGAAACCAAAAAAGATTTAAAGATTTATTGACAATAATAATGAATGTGTAATGAGGAGGGTGTTCAGGGGTATGGTTCCAGGAGCAGGTATGGACAGTGGGCGAACAGGAACTCTGGAGACAGACGAAGGTGAGGTGAGTAACAGATTTGGATCTTAACACGAGAATGCAGATGGACACTTACTTGAAAAGGATTGGAAGCCTGCCAGGAAGAGTTGAGTAGAAGCTGAGGTGGAGATGAGTGATTGATGAAGGGAAATCAGATTGATGAATTCTGTAGGTTGACTGGAACACGGTGGAGGGCAGACCAGGTTTGATCGAGCTGCAGGAGGAGTGAAGAAAGAGGAACTCAGAGCTGGAAGTCAGAATGAAGAGATCTGGGAGAGACTGAAGATTTGCAGGATCTTGAGTTTAGCTGGTGAGCAAACTTGAACAGAATCCAGAGGACAACAGGACTAACCACTTAAGGTTAACACTCTGGTGTCAAAGGACTGGCAGAAGCCTCCTCTTAAGCTTCTCCTGATGAGGGTAGATAATTTCCAGGTGTGTGAAAACACACCTGCTCCAGCCAGCTCCACCATCTGTGCTCCATGGCGCCATCTGATGGACAACTAAAAGAACTGCAGAGAGTGGTGAAACACAGATCCCAACAATATATGTGTGTTTGTTTGACTACTGTCAGCAAAATATCTCATTAACCAGTTTAATGAACTCTCAGAAAGTATTTCTTGGACATATATCTACATATAATTGATGACCTATTGGAATAAACCCACTTCAATTTCGCCGGCACAGAAGAACAATTTTACCAAACTAAAATGGCTATAACTAAGTTAATTTGACAAATATTGTGCTAAAATTTGGTGTGCTATGAGTTGAGACTGATCCCCAGCTTATACCCAATCCACCAGCTCTTAGCTTAAACCTTTACCATTACCTATTCGAGTCAACACTATTTTCTAGCAAGATATCTCATCAACCACTGAACGGTTTTCAATGAAACTTTCAGAAAATAATTATTGTGTTAACATCTACAACCTTTACCTTTTGGAGTCAGCCAAATTTGAGATGGCCACCACAGCCAACTGAAAAGACAGATATGTCTATACCTTGGACAGTTTTACAGATATTGAGCTAAAATCTGGTGTTGGAGCAGCTGAAAGTCATCCACAACACACATTTTAAGCTCAACACATGACACAGTATCTGTTTGTGTTAGGAAAATATTGTATAAACTACTGGATAAATTTCATTGAAAGTAATCTTTGTCTGTACAACTGATCTCCAATTAATTAACTCAATTAAAGATGGCGGCCACAGCTAATCAACTTTGGCCTACCCAAAAATGTTAGTAACTCGGTTAATTCTACAGATAATGAGCTAAGATTTTGTATGGTGGGGGTAGTTGAGAGTCATTCTCAACACACACCCCAGGCACTAACAGATCACAAGACCTATCACAGTATCACATGATGCACATTGTTATTTGACCAAGATGTCTGCAACTGCAACATTTTTTAACAAAAAATTGTAGGGTCCTATGTTTTTGCATTACCAGCCTAATTAAAAAAGGGACTGTTTCACCTGAGTTAAATCACCAGTGTTTGGAAGGGAAACCCAGATGGCTCTCTGATCTTATCAGGGGAAAGGAAGCAGACCCCTTTCGCAGCAGCATCAAGAATGTTATAAACAGTCACGTTGTAACACTAACATAAGAATTTACACTCCCTTTCTCAGACTTATCGGCTGGCTTGACCACGTATTTCAGTGTCGGCTCACTTGACCGCACTGAAAAAGTCCTGGAGACAACCTCTCGTGGACCTTTTCCATCAACCCGGCCAAACCATCATCTTGTACTGAAAACAGCAGCTAAGCAAGCCTCCTCTTGGTAGGAAAAATCTCTGCACCTTCTGCTGGTTGACTTTGGTGAAAGCTCCAAGTTTGGGTCAAATCAATATTAATAATTGTCATTTTCATTACTCAAAGTTAATTTTTCTAACTTCTTTGCTTTAATTAGACATTTCTGTTTCAACCCTCATGCCATTTCAACCCTTCAGTCAGTATTTATTACCATATTCAAACATTCAATATTTTCATAACCTGCCAGAAATTGTGTAATATTTGTTTGTTCAATAAATGTCATATAAATAGTACAAAAAAACTTAACTCAGTGTGCGTGTTTTGATATGATTATGATTTTAATCCGAAGCGAAGAACTCTTGATTTAGGGTAGTTAAAGTTTGAGACTGATAACTAAAAATTCTAGATTTATGTATTTTTTCCCTCTCTGGAGGGTGGTGCCCCGAGGTATTATAATTTATGAATTATTAACGATTCAAATGTCTCCATCTCATAATAAAATATATCCTCTCCCCTATAAAATGATCTTAGTCTAAAACTTTGGCATGAAAAGCAGTGGGCCATACACACTTCAAGTAATATTAAGCCTTTTGTCATGTAGGGTGGAGAAGGAGGCACACCCAGAGCGCAGACTCATTTTCAAAAAGGAAAAGAAACTAATTTATTTATAATAAACACAAAACAAAGGCTGATGTGGAGCAACACTAAACATAACAGAATTCAGGAATGAGATTCAAGCAAACCTGAGAAACAAGACGAGAAGTACAACCAGATGGCGCATGAAGCGACAAAGAACCAGCAGTGAGTGGAGGAGATGACTGGGTTTTAAAGCAGAGGGTAATTAGGTGAAGTGGGCACAGGTGAGTGATAAAAACTAGGATCATGTGAAGATGGGCGTGGCAGGAAAACAAGAGACAGCCTGAGGAGAAGTGAATGATGACAGGAATCAAAGACACAAGGAACAAGAACTGGGCTAAGACGAGGCTAAAGACAGGAACCAAATAACAGAATTAAAGAAACCATAAACTCAATACAAGAAAAAACAACCCCCCAGATCCTGACACCTTTAATACTTTATATAAATTTAAATTTGACTGTCTGAAACTGGGGTAGCACCTGGGGCTGGGAGCAGATTTTAGCCTGTGCCCCCATGCCACCACCTTTGTCTAGCCATTGACAGTATGCTGTAAAGCTTTGTAAAATAGAATTGCATGAACTGCTATGAAATGTTTGAGACTGGAGTTGTGTTAAGATGGCAGCAATTCATTTTTATCCTACTTTCACAAAGACTAACTATTAGCTCATCAGTCCTGTCGGACCTGAACTTTATTTCTCTAAGCTTAAGTCTTTCAAACAGTTATATGAAACAGGTAATATATTAATTATTACTAACCTTTCCAGAGAACCCCAATTCAAAACATCTGATTTGTCCCTTCAAGAATAAAAGTGTTTTGAGTATTTTTTTTTATTTAAAAAGGAGTTTAAAATGTCTGCAGACTTGCACAGTTGCCTCGGTTGATTAGACACTTGCTTTGGGACTGTAGTGCGTGTGTGTGTTTGCGTGTGTGTGTGTGTGTGTGTGTCCAGAGGGAACTCCGACAGCTGGGACCATCATGTTCAATGACTAAAATAGCGTCAAAATTCAACATGTTCAACACCTGGGGCTTTGTGAAAGTGTGTGGAGTAGCTCCACGAGTTGTGTGTGTGTGTGTGTGTGTTGGGGTGTGCGTGTTCGTGTGTATTAGTGTTTGAGGTAATAAATTCACTGAGTGTAACAAATCAAGTTCACTTCATTACAGAATCATCGCTTCTCAGCAATTTGTTTCAGTGACCTTTAAACCCAAAAAACCCTGACATTAAAAGTTGACTGTTTGGTAATGACTTTTTTTCTTTTTGATCCTTATTTGGTTTTTAGGCTCTTTGTGATTTGACTTTTTTGCAGACATTTTCCTGAGAGGCTGATGGAGGTTTCAGCTCAGGAAGTGGCTTTATGGTGAACGGCTTCATGGACTTCTTGTTGCAGCAGAGCATAATTTACTTCCTTTGCTTCAACCTCAAAAATCACTCAGCAAATGTTAAGAAAACCTCAGTGGTGGCGCATTGTGAAGAGCAGACCCATTAATGAGTCATTGTGGCTGCTGTTAGTCTTTCTGAGCAGAACCAGACATGAAACATGATGAAAAATTTATGATTTTCACTTTACTTCTAACATTTTAGGATCAGAAGCAATCATAGACAGGAAAATAGTTTCTAAAGAATTAACAGGAACAAACAGAGAGAAGATGTTTAAACAGGAATATGTAATAAAGAAAAAAACCCTTGTGTTTGTGTGAGAAAGAGAGAGAGAGGGTGTGTGTGTGTGTGTGTACAATCATGGATACAAGATGACCACCATAGCCAACTGACCTTGAAATTCATAAAAATGACTATAACTCAGTCAATTTTACAGACTTTGAGCTATGACTTGGTGTGGTAGTAGCTGAGCATTATTCCCAACACATTCTTCAAGTTCTACTTATTACACAAGATCTTTGCCTAACACTTTGGCATTAACTGTTGGTATCAGCCCTGTTTGTCTGGTGACATCCACTCCCTAAAATAATGCTGGGCCTTTAAATGTAAAAGTTGTAGTCTTAAGATGTATTAGATTAAAAACTGATTTTAAGCAACTACAGGTAAAACAAAAAGTTATGAAAATTATGTGTCATGTTGCCCTAAACCAGTTTATTCATTTAGGTATCTGCAGCTTTAGGGCATTTTAAAATAAGTGCCAATCCCTGAAATGCAACAATTTATACAACAAGCACCTTTACAATTTTTGAGTTTAAGTCACATTTCTGACACCCATTTAAAAACAAGTTTATAAAGGCTGCAAAATTCAAAAACATTTCTCCAAATAAAATGGGTCAATCCTAAACCTAATCTTTTTGTTTTGTAATTTTGGCTGGTTTTATTTGTTTCTTGGTTTTCACCTAATGACTACTGCATTCTTAATTAAAAACAGGCATTCCTTGAAAGAACACATATCGCCCACCGCCTTTCATAACAGAGTTTTAAACAAAGATCCCACACAATCTGCTAAAGTTGATTAGTCGTAGGCGGCCATCCTAAATAGGGCTGACTCCAAAGTATCATCAGTTGTAAATGTACATCCAATGAACACTTTCTGATTCATACAAATCAATCCACTGGTTCATGAGATAGTTTGCTTGGAGACAGGTAAACAAACCCACACAGGTAATTACATTGTTGCCACCTTGCTTGGTGGCAGGCAGTAAGTGTCATGTGTAACCTCTCAAGCACACTTGTTGAATTTGTCACCATCCTATAATCATAAAGCAAACCCTTTATTTGCTCTACAGCAAGTCACAGTAATGTCCCTGAAGTAGTTTATTTTATTTGACTAAAATACACTTATTTTATCTGACAACTGAAAAGAAGCACAGCTATTATGCTCAAAACACTAAAAACTGACAACATCAAGAAAGAAGGCTACAGATTGAGATGCAAATGATTACAGTTATTTCCAATGAGTAAACCATACACAAGTTAACCACCATGATCACATTACAGAAGCATCAAACAACATCACACTTCTAGTTATAAATGAGTTTTTCTGAAAATTAAAAATATAAAGTCCCCACTCTAGGAAGAAATACCAACAAAGAAAAAAAAACACTTGACTTGAGTTCACAAAAAACAGAACCAACACAGAATTCCTCTGAGATATTTTTTTTTCTACTGATGAAACAAAATTAGAGCTTTTGTCACATCAAGTCATAACAGCTCATTTACCACAGAAGGAAAGAAAAACAGGGAAGCTTTCAAAGAGAAGCAGCAACAGCAGTGTGAGACATAAAGGGGCCTCAGCTGGGTTATAGAGTTGCTTTTATATGAAAAAAAACAGGGTCTACAGGTCATTGCCCCTCCAACAAGATAATCACCCAAAATACACATCTAAAAGCAACCAAGAATGGATGACAAGAAAACGACTGTTCTGATACTTTTAGCTAGGATGATGCAGCCATCAAACCTGGGGGAAGTGGGACAGTTTGTTCAAAAGGAGCATCACTGAGGTCAGCAGCAGCTTGGAGAGAAAACCTGAATAACAGTTTGAATTCCCGAACATAGAGGACATAACAGGAGTGCTGACTGGGACTGACAATTGTACCAAATTATTTCTTTATAAGTTGGCATTTTGATTTTAAATAGGAATTGCCTTTTCATAATTTTGACAAAAATGGAAGTTTGTTTCTGTCTTTTTAAAATCTAATATACCCATATATGTGGTTCTGTTGATGCCTTCAAGCAAGGACCCTAAGCATGCAGTGGGAAGGTCCAGAGCTGAGTATGAAGTGACTGGAATGAGAGTCAGTTCCCTTAAGTCTGAGGCCAAGATTCTCAACCAGAAAAAGATGGAATGCTCCCTCTAAGTCGGAATCAATCTCAAGTAGAGGAATTTAAGTATCTGGGAATCTTGTTCAAGAGTGATGGCAGGATGAAGCAAGAGATAAATTGACAAATCAAAGTCCCTTCTGCAGTGACAATGTGTTGCTTTGGTCTGTTGTGAAGAAAGAGCTGAGATAAAAGGCAAAACTCTTGATTTACTGGTCTGTCTAAGTTCCAACCCTAACTTTTAGTCATGGGGTATGGATCATGACGGAAAGAAATCCCGGATACACATGTCTGAAATGAGCTTCCTCCATAGGGTGGTTGGGTTCAGAAAGGTGTAGGGATAAGGTGTGGAGCTTCATAATTTGGGGGGAGCTCGGGTAGAGCCACCTCTCCTCTGCATCAAAAGGAGTCAATTGAGGTTGTTCAGGTTTCTGATTAGGATGCCTCTTGACAGATGTCCAGAAAACCTCCAGAGGAACACACATTCCTCTGGAAGTTTTCTGCACATCTATCACTCTATCTAACCAGAATGAATTGACTGTTTGTTGGTTGGTTGGATGGATGGATGGAAAGACGGTCAGTCGGTCGGTCGGTCGGTCGGTTGGTCGGACGACACCTAAAGTCAAGCTCCCAACCTGCGACCATACTGTTTTTGACACACAGGTGACAGGGATAGAAAGCTCGCAGCAGAGCCACATGTTCCCAGTGATCACCGACGGCAGTTTGAGAAATAGTACAAACAAAGTACTGATCAAGCAGGCCTGGAGTGGCCAATCAACAGCACCAGGATAATTCCTATGGACTTATGGGCAGCAAAGGCCACCGTTAAAATAACACCCATTTAATTAAATATTAGGCAATGATTAAAACAGGGAAGGCTGGGCTGTTTCCACATGCAGGTTGCACTCACAGAGTTGAGGTTCACTGTGCAGCTCAATGCAGCCTTTTATGATGCATTTCAGTTACTGACCTATGTTTCTGAAAAATGCCCAGAAAGCAGTGGCGCTATAAAGGCAAGGGAAGGGAGAAACATTGGAAAATGACACAGCCAACTGAGTGACTTTTTTAAGCTCTTGGTTGAAACTGTGAAGGTACAGATGGTGTGTAAAGTAGGTAAGCTATTGGTTAAATATAGGCAGTGTGAGATGCCAGCAGGTGCACTGTACCAAATGCAGCATTGCCTGCAAAACACTGTTCAAGTTTTTAAATGATGTCAATGAATGAATGTGGTCTGTATGATATGAATAGGTGCTGTGCAGAAAGTGTCTTTCCACCCCACTTTAATGAAACACTTTTATGGTCTTGTAGTCCCTCAGCAGCAGCTGCCGTCTACTTGTCTTCTTTTCAAAGTGAGCAGGTAGGATTGATAAGTGAGTGAATATTACCTGGTTCCTTCCTAATTTATATATCAGAGGTCTTGCCTCTCATGTTGCATGCAGATGATATGCACTGCATGCTCAACACACATAGGGGTAGAAAGTCAGATATACTTCCGAATGTGTAGCACACAAATAGCAAGTGTAGAGTTTTTGTGTAGTACTTTTGAGGGACGTCCATCTTACAGTGACCTTACTGTCATCACAAAGCCCTTCCTAGTTGTCCTCCTGGCTTGCATTCTTGATTTTTCACAAAACCCATAGAATTTGCATGTACAAGACCAAAAGTATCCATAACCAGTCAGTGACCTTCTATGGGGCTAAAGTCACGCAAATGACACTCATGTCTCAAGCATGGTTTGGTCACATGTTTCCGTGTAGACTGCCCATAGGAGCACTTACAGCAGGTTGTGAGGCTTTTGGTGTCCAAAATAGCAAATCATTAGTTTCAGATTTGCTTGCTATCCATAAATTTTTCCTTGCTTCAAAGCAGATGCTGTCTTGAAAAAACAAAACAAAAACAGAATTCTCTCAGTGAGGTCATTTAAAATGCTACCCAAACGCCAGCACAAAACAGTAAAATAATCCAACCAAGACCACAGACATCCATAACAAGAAGCGTTAGACTTTATGCATTCCAGCTTCTAATGCCCGGACTTATCCATTTATCCTCTTCAACCCAGCCGGTGCATGGAGTTTGTTTCATTACAAACTAACCTGTAGGCAAAAATTTTTCCAAAACTAGGACGGTTCTTTCTGAGACGATGCCCCTGCGGTCGAACATTTTGCCTGCAGCCAGGTATGTTTGCTACAGCTCAATATATTTTTTTAAAAGACGGATAAAGCCAATTGTGTCTACAGAGAGATGTGCCAAGTGAGATAAAATGTTGGTTGAGGCTAATGACTACAAGTTTGAGAAATATTGGTGGGTGTGGGGAGAAGTGAGTTGATCAGGCTTCAGTTCTGCTTGAGGCTAAAGCCTCCAGGCTACATTAACTATAGCTGGAGTTACATCTAACACGTCTCAGATGGAAGTTTACACAGCCACCATCTGAAAAACAAATCATTTCTTTCAATAAATACCATTCTGTAACACACAGTGACAAGGTCAGAGTATAACATGCCCTGGTTTGCAGCATAAACAGCCTTCTGTAAATAATGTGTAGTATAAACATGACATTAAACTATTCATCTGTTAAATTTTGAAAAGTAATTGTGAATATTTATTCCTGCTGTAAAGCAGTAGCAGAAAATGTAAATATAGATATACCCACGTGTTAAATCAAACATATAAAGCAACATTTAAACATGAAAGAATGTTAAAGCAATAGTTCAAATCCTTCAAGTGAGGTTCTGTGAAGATACTTTGAACAACCAATATATTTAGCTCTTTGAAAAATCTTAGTTTGGAGAAACTGTGTCTAATTCTGAGGTAACAGCTGGTCTGAAGAGCCTAAATGAATTGCTGCCATCTTAAGAAAACTGTTATGAGAATGTTTTTTTTCATATATCATTGTTTTCACAGTTCACAATTATTTACCTGTGCAAACAGAGGTCAGAAGCTAGCTGTAGCACTTCCAGTGTAGAAGGGGGCACTTCTTGCAAAATATCCATTACATTTCAGCCGGAAGAACAGTATAATGTAAAACTAATGTCATTGCAATGATTCATAAAAAAGATTTTGCATGAATTGCTATGACATATTTGAGATTGGAGCTGTTTTAAGATGACAGCAATCCATTTTGGTCTTGGCCCCAATTAAACTAGCCATTAGCTTGTCGGTCTGATCAGAACTAATCTCTATAACTCCAAACTGAAGATATGTAAGATATTGTTTTTAATATTTCCACAAACGCCACTTGAAAAAATGTAAACTATTCATTAAAAAAAAAAAAAAAAAAAACTTAGGAAGATGATGACAGTGAGATTTCATTTAGGAACTGCTTTAACTTCAAGAGCACAAATTTTATGTTAAACCTCTGGTGAAAAGTCTATAGACAAAGACACCAGTAATAATTAAACTTGTTTTCTGTATAAGGTTTAGCTCAGCAATAATTAGTACCTCTTTGAGTTGAAAGACGTCTTTTGAAAGATGATTACAGCTTAGCCTTGTGGATTGTATCTTTTGGAAGACCTTTAGTGAAGAGCTGTCTGATTTATTATTTAGATATAAATGCTTTATTTCCTAATTCTGAAGACTTAAAAGACTTAAAACCTGTAAAAAAAACATTTTAAATTTTACAACAAAAAGTGCACTTTATACCTTATAATTAACAAATTGACAAAAATGTTTTGCAAACATTTTACTTGAAATGTAATGTCAACCATTGTAGTGTTGTGAATAAGGTTCAGGGAAATGGTGTATCGATGGGATCCTCTGGGCTTTGCTGTGACTGTGTGCGGTGCGCTGATACATGCTGCTTGGTTGGTAATGGCTGTGCAGGATGGGCCAACATTTCCACTCACAGGAAGTCAAGACTCAGAAAGCCTGAAACCGCAGGGAGGAAACACAAAGCAGAAACATTTGTTCTGAGATTTTTGATCACTCCTGCTTCAGTGCAGAAATGGGTCGTGGCTGCCAGAAACACATCACACATCCCGCAGCCGTCTGAGTCAGTGGAATCTCTGATGGGCCTTTTTCACCGTGCTGTCAACACTCCGCTTTCAAAGCTGACATTATTTTAGTTTTGAATCTTTTCACTTTTCTGCTCATTTCTGATGACTGATTGCATGCCACTTCTTGCCTGGTGTTTCTCTTTGGTTGTTGCTCCTGTTTAGGTCAGACTGAATGGCTCTCCACAGCACTTCCCAACGCTCGCTATGCAAAGTGATTCATTATATGTAATCAAACCCAACACTGGCACTGTGTGAGAGCATAAACAGCCTCACAGACCTATCCTGGAATACACAACCAATAAAATGGAGAAAATGCATGAAGATGGAGGAAGGAGGCTTTTGTGCTCAATAACCAAGTGTGCTCAGGCTTCTCTGACCCTCATTTTCCTCTCCATAGGAAGTCTAAACCCAGTTTACACAAACTCTATGAGAGACCTATTTTCACACTGTCTATAGATGCAATTTATCTGACTTTGAGTTGGTGTCTAAAGAAGGAGGAATCAAACGCAGGATTTAGATTTGGCCACATTTGACCAATAGATGTCAAGAGGTTTTTGTTGTACTGGAAGTTAAAAGGTTTATTTCAAAGAAATAGACTCTGGGGTGGTGTTAGGTGGGTCTGAGTGTCCAGGGACACTGTACCAAATGTTCTTTTTAAATACATTTAAAGACAAAAGGGATATGGGTGTTGCTGTGGAGGAAATTTTGTCCCCTCTCTTCTTTGAAAAGTTTCAGTCAGATTGAAGTAGGGACTTTGACAGGACCATTGCAACACTCTTATTTTCTTTTTCATTCATTCGATTGTACATTTGCTGCTGTATTTGGGATCATTGTCCTGTTGTATCATGATCCAGTTTGCTGGTGTAGTCTCATCCAGGACATGGCAAATCCATCCATCCATCCATCCATTTTCTTTACCTGCTTCTCCATTCCGGGTCGCGGGGAGCTGGTGCCTCTCCCCAGCAGTCACTGTGCAAGAGGCGGGGGACACCCTGGACAGGTCGCAAGTCCATCATGGCAAATCCAAATGTTTAAAATAAAACTAAATAAAAGGACTTTTGGTCTGTAGTTGAAGACATTTTGCTCCCAATTCAGGAAGTTTTCTCAATGACAAAGTGGAGCGAGTGGAGTTCCAATCTTTAAACTGCATAAGATGCTCCATTTATGCAGCTAAATTTGCATTCAGATTACTGCCACTCCCCTGCACCAGGAAAGTCATTAGGGTCCTTTTTTGCATGGAAAGATGCTTTTGTGAGGATCTGGAGTTAGCTCTGCCCTTGGGCGGCACCACTAACCCTTCCTTCCACAGCTGATCCTGATTCCACTAATGAGCTGATCCAGCATTTAAGCCTCCAGCTGAGTCCAGACCTTTGCTGGAGCATCAAACCTCTCAGGTTAGACTCTTAGCCACAGGCTCTGACCTCAAGCTGGTTACGTTGACCATTTAAAGTATTTTGTGCTCTTTGACTTAGGTTGCTGCCTTGCCTAGACGATCACTCCCCAACGGGAACTTACCTGGAAACTACTGGATACTTACCTTTGCTGGACTGTTGGATCACTGTGGAAACCTTCATCACCTCCTCGACGCCGTGGAACACCCATCTCACCTGTAAGAAAGAAAGAGACATTATTCACTCATTCGCCAATTCTACGCAAAACCGAAGATTGTACCCGAGACTCACCTAGCTTCTTTTGCCTTCCAGACTGCTCCTGACTACGGCCACTGTAAATACCTGCACCCTGTAAGTAAATCCACTTACCTAAGTTCTGTCTCCGTGTCTGGTTTCGGTTTCGCTCTCTGGACAGTAAACCTGGTTTTATGTCAGCTTTGGTCACATGCAAGAAGGTGTGAATTAGAGGGAAAATGGGTATCAGGCTTAATGCTTCATTGTAAGTTTTAGAAAGCCACAAATCTGAGAGGATGAAGTCTCGATTCAAATACTGCAAGATGCTAAGGTCCTGTAAGTGCAAAGCCAGCCCAAATCATTAGCCCTCCACCACCATGCTTGACAGTTGGTTTGTGGTATTTGTTTTTTGCATCTTATATTAAAGATTTGCAATGAATGTGGGTTGCTGGTTGGTTGATCAGCCAAAAGACAGCAGAAAAATTATATTTAATAAATGAAAACAAGACCATGAGCTAAAGGTGACAAAACCCATGACTGCCTAGAGGTCTTATGCAAAAGAATCTGACAGAGAATGACTTAACATCAATACCTTTTAACAACTGGGAAGGGTTGATTATTGAGTGAGTGCAGCTGGAATGAATACAGTTGAACAAAAAGTGTGTGGCAAACAAGACAGAGTAACTGAGGGAAATCGTGAGCAGGACAACAGAAACCTAACTGCCAGGTTGAACACGTAACAGAAAAACTAAGAAACAGAAACACTGGCAGACAAAACAAACAGCATCACTGAAAACATATGATGCATATAACTGACAAAACATAGATGTATAAAAAAAAAACAAACAAGAAAACACAACATAGAACACCAAAATCCCCAAAACCAAGACCAGATCCTATTCCATATTTTTTTTACAGCACTTTGCTCTCAGACTTTAGGTTTACTTGAAGTTTCTAGAGTTTCCGAAAGTAGAATGAGAGGCAGAGCTTACATTTATTAGGGTCCTCTCTTGTGGAACCAACTTCCAGTTTCTGTCTGCGGGGCTGACACTCTGTCTGCTTTTAGGACTATCTTTCCTTTTTGATAAATCCTATAGTTAGGGTTGGCTTGGGTTTCCTGAGTTATCCCTTAGTTATGCTGCTGTAGGCTTAGATTGTTGGATGATATTCTGACACAATTTCCTCACTCTGCTCTTTATGAATTCAGTTATGGGTCTCATCTATTTGTGTTTTTCTTGTTTTTCTTCTAACAGAAACAACACTTGGACCGCAGATGATGAGATAGATAATCTATGAAAAAAGATCAAGCTCCTCTGGCTCCTCCCAGTGGTCCTACTGCTATTATGAAGAAATACACCGCGTCCAGTCAGAAACAACCATTCGGAGTCAGGAGAAATGTCTTAGCAATGTCAATTATGCTTGTGTACGCACTGCTCACACCCTTCCCCTGCACAGTGCGTACCATCGTTCAAGTTCAAGATTGCCAGTGTGCTGCAGCTGTGGTGATGGTGGAGAAACAACCTAATGTTACAGGAAATCAGCTTTAAGCAATGACTGGTAAATGTGGTTCTGTAGTTTGAAACATACACAAACTGATCAAATCAACTAAACATAATGTGGTAAGACTCAACTGGTTTTAATGAGCTAAACTTCTGCTGAACTCTCTATTAGGCTTGCAGGTGTTCTCCACCAATCTGTACAGGCCACGCAAAGAGCCAATAACTAATGTTCTTTATTCTTCTTTACTGCCTTCAGCCTGATGTACACCCTTTATCACCTGCCACCAAAGGAGAAAGGGCAAGAATGATTTTGCCCATATCAGTGTGTGTGTGTGTGTGTGTGTGTGTGTGTGTGTTAATTTGTGTGTTTGCAAAATATTTCATGAACCACTGGACAAATTTTATTGAAACTCAGAAAATAATCGCTGGATGTATATCTACAACTGAATAACTTTTGGAGTAAATGCAGTTCCAAAATGGCTTTAACTTAGTATTACAGATTCCAAGCTGTAGTTTGATGTAGTAGTAGCTGAAAGTTTTCCTCCACACATACTTCAAGTTGTAGTGTGCGATAGTTCAAGAATTAGCATCAATCTGATACCAAGTAACAAAGTGCCAGTATTTCCGATATTGATACAGATGTTTTTAATAATTAAAAGAGATGCATCATCATATTGCTAAATCCGAATGAAGTTTTACAACCTTTATTTGTAATTAAATTATTAATTAAACTCAAGGACACTCTGTGTTTAAATGTTTATTTAAACAATGTGAAAATTATATATCTAAGTAGATTTAATTGAATTTACCCTAATGTCTCTCATTGGATAAACATAAACCAGTTGCTATCTACCTAGTAAGAACTGAGAAAATTGTTCTTATCCAGAGCTGAGAAAACAATGAGTCATTTTCTTCTTGCATCCCTGGTTTGCATGTTCTTGTAGCTTGGTCTCAACACATCCTCTTGGCAGAACTTTTTTTTTGCATGCGATTGATCAGAAATTTGAAGTGGGCCAGTTCATGCAAAAGAGTAAAAATGTTGACATTCCAGCTATGAGTACTTCCTAGGAGTTTGGCACTTGGGTTTCTAGAGAAACTTTGTTCTTGTTCTTGCCACTTTGAGAAAATCTGATTAACTGTTGGTGCCAACCCAATACAAAATGGCTTACACTGTCATGGATTTTAGTTTTTTTGGTTTTTGTTTTGGTTTTGAGTCTTGGTGCTTTGTTTTTCTGTTTTCAGGGGTTATGCTTTCATTCATGTTTCAGTTTTGGTTTATTGTTTCTTTTATTTTATTAAGTAGTCTTTATGTTTTGTTTGGTCTTAGTTCTGTTTTTGCTCCTTGTGTTTTGGTTCTCCTGTTATCGTTCTCTTCTTCTTAGGTTATCACTTGTCTTCCTGCCATGCCGATCTATACTTATCCCAAGTTTTCTATCACTCACCTGTGCTCACTTCCCCTGATTACCCCTGTCTATAAAACTTGGTCACCTTCTCCACTTCCTCGCCGGTTCTTTAATTTAGGTTTGCAGTTTTTGCCCTTGTGTTCCCTTGCCTTGCCATGTTCTGTTCCAAGTGTTTTGTGTTTGTTTTTGCTGCCTCTTGTTTTCCTTTATTAATAAATCAGTTTTCTTATTTAAGCACATTGGGTTTGCCATGCTCAAACCTGACATACACAGTTCAATAACATTAGCTAACACAACATTGGCTACAATTCAGTAATTTTTCTTTACAGAAATTGGGCTACAATCTGGTGTCGTTATAGCCGAAAGTCATCCCCAACATATACTTTGAGCACTACACATTCTGTGATATTTTTACATAAGACTTCACCATTATCTTTTGAAATTAAATGAAAGTAGCCATTGAATGTATATTTACATTGAACAACCTTTTGGAGTCAGCCTAATTTAATATGGCCACAGCTAAAATTAGCCAACACAAGAACAGCTATAACTCAGCCAGTTTGACAGATTTTTGACCTAAAATTTAGTGAGGGTCATCCCTAACACATAATTTCAGAGTAACACATCTTGCGAGATATCGCATGAGATTATGCATAAGGTCATTTACAAGGTTTGACCAGAACCAATATGTCTGTTATTACTCATCATTTTTCAGAAGATGATTTTAGTCTAAAACTCTGGCAGGTAAGGCAATAGGTGATATGCATTCCTTCAAAAAATGCTGGGCCTTTAATTGTTCAGTAGTTAGACATGATGTAATACATTATTGGGGCCTGCCAGCAGTGCATAGAGAGCAGTACAATGCCTTGCGAAGCAAGGCATTGTACTGCCTCATGCAATGCAATGCATGCAGGCACCTCTTACTCTACACCGAATAAGGTGTCTCTTTATTGGGGCCTGCCAGCAGTGCATAGAGAGAGGCCGAGCCTTGCCTTGCAAAGCAAGGCATTGTACTGCTCTCTATGCACTGCTGGCAGGCACCTCTTACTCTACACCGAATAAGGTGTCTCTTTATTTATTATTCTTCCGTTACCCTTAATGCAGCCCAAACCAGGCAAAGAACCCCCACAAATTTTATATCAGAACGACCGGCTCGGTCTCGGCATGAGGGCTACTACTTTTATTTGCGTTTCATGTTACTATGGCGACGTAATCGCCTAAAAACACGCAAAAATTTCGG
>NC_051451.1:2218649-2227846 GCF_001649575.2 Kryptolebias marmoratus | reverse complement strand
TAGACAGATCAAACTTCAGAGGTGGACTCCTCACATCTTTAGGACCAGCCCTTTATGATTCCTGTCTGCAACTGATCAGCTCTTGGAGCCATCTTGGTTCAGCACGGACGCACACCGTGGCAGGCCCCGTCAAAGTTTCTCCAGGAACTTTCTAGTATGCTTTTACTATTTTTGGTTTTATTTTTAATTCAGTTCCAGTGTCCGGTTTTTAAATTTAAAGAAGATATAATTACCTTTTGCCATGATTGTATGTCATCGTATGTTGTTATCAAGTAGTTAAACTACAACCAAATGAAGATATCACAGGTTACTGAGAAAAATAAGTCCAAAGTGTGTGATTCAGTCATAGTTTGGTGAAGAACTGCTAATGTGTTTCCTGGCTACAGAAGTTGGTGCAACTGCCAGGACTGTCAGTACATTGTGGTAATCACATGGAGCTGCAGCTGAGGCAGCAGTAGCACAGCAGCAGTAATGGAGTGATTACAGATCAGTAGCTGACTGGGTGAACACGCCTCGACGGACAGAGAGATACTTGTCACTTCAGTTACTCATCAACATCAAACCTAAATAAAGGTTTCGCTTCATTTTAACATGAAAGATCTTACAGGTAGGTGGACAGGTCTGATTGGTCTTCAGAACTTTAGAGATGAAAAATAATAATAATAAAAAAAAACATGGTGACAAATTTCATATTTCAGGTAGTCTCCACAGTTGTTGTTCCTGCTTCTGATTTTCCTGTCACAAACGTATTTCAAGAACTTTGGAAGGTTTAAAATGCTTCCAATGTTGTAGCTGGTATTTCTGAAAATGGCCACAACTGTTAGCCATAGATTAAATTAAAGGCTGTGAGTTTCTTTAAGGAATATATATCACCCACTGCCTTTCGTGAAATACTTTTAGATTAAGATCATCTCATGTAGAAAAATAAATCTAGGCTTGAGAAAAACCTTATGCACAAACTCACACCTAACTTTTATCTGATTTTAAAGCACTTCATATTTTTATTAATATTTTAATGAAAAAAGAATGCTTTTTTTCTTAAAGCTTCTATGACTTAAGACCAGTTGATGAAAAATTATTGTTGAATTGTTTCATTAATAATAATTATAACACATTTTATTTGAAGGCACCTTTCAAATCACTCAAGGTCACCGAACAAAAATACAAACTATAAAACAATAAAAGGCAAATATCAATAAAATCAAACAATTAATGGTAGAGTAAATAATGACATTAAACAGAATAAGCAAGTTTGAATATGTGAGTTTTAAGGTTAAATTTAAATGAGGACACAGAATCAGAATTACGGATGTGCTGTGGAAGACAGTTCCAGAGACAAGGGACTGTGCGGGAGAAAGCTCTGGACCCCATGGTTGTCATGTGGGCAGGAGGTATAACAAGAGGAATGAATGAGGAGGAATGAAGACTTCAGGCAGGTCTGTAATAACAAAGAAGATTAGTGAGGTACAGAGGTGCCAATTTATGGAGAGCTTTGAATGTGAGGACGAGAATCTTGAAGTAGATGCAATATTTTATAGGTAACCAGTGAAGATGCTTAAGGATAGGGGTGATGTGTTCCTTTGAAGTAGTTCTGGTGATGATCCGAGCAGCTGTGTTTTAGACAAGCCGAAGTTTATGGATGAATTTAGGAGGAAGACCTGAGAGGAGGGAATTACAGTAATCTAATGGAGAGGTGACAAGAGCATTGATAAGGATGGCTGTACTGGTGGGAGTAAGAGATGAACAGAGACAGTTGATGTTTCGAAGATGAAAACATGCAGACCGAGTGATGTTATTCATACGATTCTAAGGATAAAGTGACATCGAGGATGACACCCTTAGCTGTAGGGAAGGGAGAAACTGTGGAATCATCAACTTTAATTGTGAAACTAATTAAAGTTGGTGGGTGTGTCTTATTACTCCAGGCTATTGTGTGTGACTCCCCTTTCTGCATGATCAAAAAACATGCCTAGATGCAGGAAAAAAAGGAATTTCTTAGACTGTGAGTCAGAGACTCACCTAAACAAAGTAGTGGGGTGTAAAGCCATATTTGGCACACTGTCCTCTGGCATTTATGACATACACAAAGAGGAGTGATGGTGTGTGTGAAGCTGGTATTGAATTGGAGGTGCAGATCTGCCGGAAATGCATTACTGAGACCGAGGCATTTCCATCTTTCCATATGTGTTTAATAACATAATTTCTTTAAACAATGGAGGCACTCAGGAGCTTGGTAGAACTTGATGGGTTATCTATTATATAGTTATTGTCAATAAACAAGTTGCTGCACATTGACAGAGCATTTTTGTCATGGTGTAGGGGAATTTGATATCTCTGGGCATTATATGGATGTGGCCACCCCATACAGCTGGCATGGTATGGCTGCTGAAAGGCTCTGGATGCCAGGAACCCCATTGTGGTGAGAACATGAACTGTCAGCAGTAATTCACAGGTCCTCCTTGTTTCCTCCTGTGACACTTGGGCCAATTCAGTGCAGAGTTTCAAAAGAATAGCCCAGGGACGATAAATCAGATGATAAACCAGACATCATCGTGTGCCAGCAGGTTGTTGTGATCCCTGAAAATATGCTGCCTCCAAATTCTTCCATTAGTGATGTCCTCCAGCAGTGCCAAAGGTGCCATTGTTCCACAGTTACACTTTCCGCAGCTGTTTATGGCCATGTGTCATTGTCTACACCTTGTCAACTTTAGGAATCATCACACATGACTTGTTTTAAATAAATATGCTGATCCAATACATTTTCTTCTCAGTGAGAATAGAAGTGCCCCTTACATGATTCAAATGCATCTTTTGCACCTCAGCTGACTTTGCGTCTTACAAGTGTGCAGTCACGGATGCGTATTTATGTGTACATGTAATAAAAATAGAGAAAACTTTAGAGTTTATATTGCATTAAGGTTGTTTTGATCATTTTAGAGGCCTGCTATATGTTATGTTATATGAGGTTAAATTTGTTTCAGTTTCATTCTTTCATTCAAACTCATAAAAAAACATTGTTTAAATATCCCTTGAGTTTAGAAAACCAAAAGGATTAATATTTTTTGTTTATTTAGGCTTCTGTGACCAAACGTCTCAGATTTCCAGGGACAGTCCCTGTTTTGGACGACCTGTCCCCTGCTAAAGCTGTCCCCTGATTTCAGCGTTTTATGAATGAGAAAAAAATGTTGCTTGTAGACTGTTATTACGGTAGCTGAGTAGAAAGCTGCGTGCAACAACAGCTATTACAGTAGTTGGTCGCGCTGCTGTTATCATTACAGACAGAAGAAGAAGAAGAGCAGAGCGTGCCACATTTAGAGAAGAAGAAAAGAAAAGTGCAAGCTTTTTACCACCGAACTTCTCCTGTGATATGGTATGTGTGAATCGATTTATTTTGTTTGGACTGGGCTGATTCTTGCCATAATAAAGGTTTGGTTTGCAGTAGGAAACGTTACTAGTGTTGTCAGCTGTGTTCAGGTAAAGAAATAGGGAAATAGATGTGTTTTGTTTTACTAAAGATGAGGACCCAAACCAAGCTTTTATTAACAAACTGGTAGTTTGTTATTCTATCCAAACTACCAGGACCACTGCTTCAGACCTTTGCTCATTCAGTTAAGTTTATCTGTCACATGTTTGTGATGTAAAGTATTTACAATTAAAGTTCAAGCGATAAAGTGATGAAATGATTTGAGTGGTACTTCAGACAGAGGAAGCCTTGCAGAACTAGAGATGAGCTCATGTTAACAGACTCACAATATACTTACACATCAACTACATAACCATACACACATAATGTACTTATACACAATTTAGTCAGTTTGATTGTAAAAATAGTGAATTTGTATCTCTGTTGCCAGCGTTATGAATTATGCATATGGCTCTTTTATGCCTTATTGTTAATGAAGATAATGTACTGTATGTTTTTTTAATATCCATCCATCCATCCATTCATCCATCCATCATTCTCTCCTGGAACTTCTGAATGGTACTTTTTTCAGCAACCTAGAACACAAGAAAGATACAAGTAGGAACTGTAATAGATTCAAGACTCACTCTTAAATATTCAACTTTGGATTGTCTTTTAACTTCATCATCTGTCTCTGCAGAATTCAGACAATGCCAAAGACTCCACACCTTTCACACGTAATTCAATAAAACTTTTTGCAAACCTTTCCAACTGCTGTGGTTGCATGAGTCTGTTACAGGTCTAGGCTTTTACTTCATCAAAATAACAATCTAATCTAACAAAGAACATGTCCTGGTCAAAAAAACTCACTGATGATAAATAGCGATTAAAAACTGGTCCAAATCTGTTTATCTTCATTTCTAAAGTGTAATCCTGTAGATTAAATTAGAATAAAGAGATTGGCTACCAAGGTGGGCAATAAAACAATGTACATGGGCAAAAATACAGTTTTGTAAGCCACTAACAGGAAAATAAGTTGAGGTTTTAGAAACTGGCCATTAAAAATGCAGCTTCATGACTAGCTGGTCACTTAGTCACACACATTCAGAGTTCAGTGAGACTGGAACAGAAAATTCAAATTTTCTCACAATTTTGGTGCCCATCTAATCACCAACAGTTGCAGGCTTTGAGATGCCACCTTTTTATGTGAGAAACATCTTTATTGGGTTGACTTCAAAAGTTAATCAGCTGTAGATGTACTTTCAATGCTTACCGTCTCAGACTTTTATTAAAATCCACCCACCAGTTCATAAGATATGTTGCTTCATACACACAAACACACAGATGGGGCAAAAACATAATCACATACCTTTCACCTCAAACACAAAAGTTTTAATCCTTCATTAAAATTTGTAAACAAGGTTACATTTTATGCATTTCTTCACATCCATGAAATAGCTTAGTGAAAATTATTAGACCACTCAGTCACTATAAATGCAAATGTCAGTTTAAAAATGTCCTCCAAAAAACTCATTGTTTGTTTTGAGTGTTTTTTAAGATCATGTTTTTTACTTATGCAGCTTTTTTCTACATCATCTTTTATTTGAAAAAAAAATTTGTGCAGTTTTTATCTTTTGCCCGTGTCTCTGTGTGTTGTGTGTCTGTTATCAAAATATTTCATGAACCAGTAAACAGATTTTAATACAACTGATTCCTTATTAGAGTCAACCTAACTCAAAATGGCCACCGCTGTGGTGGCCACAAACACAAAAATTTCTATAACTTTGTAAATTTTACAAATATTGAGCTAAAACTTAATGTGGTAGTAGCTGACATCCCAGCAGACACTCTGAGCACTAATCAGACCCTCCAGGATTTCGCGATGTTGCGATCGCAACTATTAAAGCAAAATCAAGCAAACCCTGCAAAATCGCAACTTTGCCCAAAACACCGCAACTTTCCTGCAACTTTAACCCAATATTTATTGTTTTTAAAGTGATTCGCCACCGTTTCTGCATTCTAGTCTCTTCTTTGTGGGTTTGTGTAGCGTGGAATACAAAATAACCCCAAATAACTCAGGAAGAAGACACGTGACGTCACTTCCTGTTAACATCAGAATGCCGGGAGCGTGCAGGAGCAGCGACCGAAGCCAAAATGTGCGCTAATGCTTTACATTTGCCCACAAAGATTTCAGCAAAGGACCGCGCAAAACACCGCAGTGAAGTTAGTTTTAGGTTGGATGTTGGATATTCGCGCTCCGCGGAGTTAGCGGCGTCTGGCTCACACGAATGTCGGCCAGCCGTCCTTAAGTGAACCACCACGCGTGAGAGAAGGGGGTGGCAGAGAACGGCTGGCTGACATTAGCGTTCCTGTTTCGGGTCAACTGTGAGCTAGACGCCGCTAACTCCACGGAGCGCGAATATCCAACATCCAACTTCAAACTAACTTCACTGCGGTGGCAAACCAGTTTCCTCCCCAGCTGCAGCTGTTTTACACGTCCTGCAGTGTAATCATGGAACATAAATGCATCGACAAACACTTTGTGTCTGCAAAACATGTGAGGAGAGCTGCAGACCTGGGATAATCCAGAAAAGGTCATGAATGTCAGTTTAGAAGCTATCAAAGTTCTCAAATAAAGCTCCTTTTGTTGGTAATCATCTTACAAAACTAGTAAGTATTTTTGGTTTATATATTACAAGTTATAGTTTTTTATTGATTTTAGTAAAAAAAAAAAAAAAACGCAACTTTCAGGAAAATGCCCCGCAAAATCAGGCATTTTAGCCGCAACAATCACAAGAAATGCCCGCGAAATCCTGGAGGGACTGGCTAACAGATCATACAAGATTTTTAATAAAGCATTTTCCATTAGGTATTGGAGTCAATTCTGTCTGTCTGAAACACTGGATGACTTTTAATTAAATGTTCTGAAAGTAATCTTTTAGTGTACATTTACAACTGATTAGGTTTTAGAGGCAACCCAGTTCAGGATGGCCGCAGCAGCTAACTGACCTTACAAAACAGAAAAAGGCCTAAAAACTCAGTCAGTTTTACAGATATTGAGGTAAAATTTGTGTGGTTGCCGAGATAATCTATCCACCTTACAGGTGTGACATATCAAGATATGGATTAGACAGACTGATTATTCCTCAGTAACACAGATTTATACAAATTTGTGAACAATATTTGAGAGAAAAAGGCCTATTGTGTATTGTGTCTCCGATCTTTGAGTTCAGCTCATGAGAAATGGGAGCAAAAACAAAACTGTTGCTTTTATATTTTTGGTGAATATACTGTGAGAGCTACTCATTGCACAAGATTTTTACTTATTACTTTGCACTAAGTGATATAGTCAACGCTGCTTGTCTGTTATCAGAATATTTCATGAACCACTGGATGATTGAATGAAACATTCAGAAAGTAATCATTGGAAGCACGTCCAGAACTGAATAACTTTTGGAGTCAATTTATTTTAAGATAGCCACCAAAACTAGTCAAAGTTTGCCAACACCAAATTAGCTATAACTCAGCCAGTTTAACATATATTGAGCTAAAGTTTGGTGTTGTAGTAGCTCATAGTCATTAACAACACAATCATGACATTTTTAAGGTATGACCAAAATGTCTACAATGCTAACAATTCTCAACCTAAGATAATCTTAGTTTAAAATCAAGCATTAAAGATGGTGGATGATATGTATTCCTTTAATTTTAATCTAGAATAATGGTGAGTTGCCTTCAAGGAGCAAGATATAAAAAAGAAGCATATTGCAAGAAAAGAAACAACAATGACACAGGGAAATATTTGATTACACACATGAAATTCAACAAATAAATGCACAGATTATCAATATAATTCTCAAGATTGAATATATAAGATCTATTTTACTTTAGTCTGTCTTTGGCCATCTTCTCCTGGAAAAGGATTATTTTTTGTTAGATTTTTTAAAATCAAAACGTACATTAAGATGTTTATATTTCTTTTTTTTTACTTCAACCACCGTCTTCTGTTACTTTTTTTTAACTCCGGTTTCCCAGAAATCATTTCTCAGTGCAGTTGTGACCGTGACGTCTTTTTGCTTTGTTTGGATAATTTGTTGAATGCAGGAGTGCACTTTTCCCTTTTGTGTAGCTGATGTTTCAGGTCAAACTGACTTTCCAAGCCTTTGAGAACTAAACTCAACCTCAGAAATTAAGCTTAGATGTGGAGACAAACAACAAATGGCTGCAGCTAATCTTTCTGCCATTATCACTTAATTGCCTTTGCTTTTTGTAGTACTTATGCAATACATTGATAGAAAATACAGTTTCCCAAGACCTAAATTGATACTTTTTTTTATTCAAAAGCATTGCATCTACAGTAAAATAAAGATTAAGAAAAATACAACTACATAGGTTTAAAAATATAAAGATTTTAGGAAACATCTGCCTGGCATGGAAGGCAGTGGGTGATATGCATTCAAGAAATGATAGCCCTTTAATGATTTATGCTTTTTACATTAAATTCCTTCAGCTCAAACAGGATTATGAGCCTTATAGTTATTGCATTTTTGTGATTTAGTACTTTTCCAACAGTGAAATGATTCCCTGTTTGAAGAGGGGGAGGAGGAGGAAGAGTCTTCTGAGTTTAACCTTTGATTTAATATGACTGTTTCTTTGACTGGGGAGACCTTCAATGGGATTTGAGTCAGGTCACTGGAGCTGAAGGTAAATACACACTTTGATCTGCCCATTCCACACTCTGACTTTAAAATTTCACTGTACGTCCTGCAGCTGTTTGAACCGCTGGATGCTTCTCATGTCAGGGGAACATATTCTTCTCATTTTTCATGTATTCACTGCTTTCACACCGTTCTGCAGCTCCTCCTCTTCTGTTTTCTTTGTCAAAGATAAAGATTTCAGAATCCAGCTCCATCATAACACTACAGCTCGTATTAATTCACAAAGAATTGTGTGCCTTTCATGGCATCAGACAATAATATAATTGTTTGTGTTTCTGCATTCTGCGTGTGTCTGTTTGTCTAACTTTAGCAAAATATCTCATCAACCATGGGATAGATTTTTACAAAACCCTCCGATTTTTTTTTTGATGCACATCTACAACTGATCAGCTTTTGGACTCAGTCGTACTCCAGATGGTTGCAACAGCTAGCCAACACAACAATGCCTAAACTCAATTTTACAGATATTGAGCTAAATTTCTGTGTTGTGGTAGCTAAGAGTCATCCCTAACACATACTCTGAGTAGTAACAAAATGTGTGAGTTCTTTAATTATAACACTGCCATTATCTCTGTCTGTCTGTTAGTGAAATAATCTCATGAAACAGTGAACAAATTTAATTAAAAACTCTCAAATAGTATATATGGGATGTACACATACAACTGATTTACTTTTGGAGTCAACAGGATTTAAATTGCTGCCACAGCTAATTGACCTTAGTCAACACGAAAATGTCTCTAATTGAGTCAGTTTTACAAATGTTGAATTAGGATGTCGTTTGGTAGTAGCTACTGCTGGAGATAGGCACCAGCTCCCCACGACCTGGAATGGAGAAGCGGGTAAAGAGGATGGATGGATGGATGGATGGATGGATGGATGGATGGATGGATGGATGAATGGATGGATGGACGGACGGATGGACGGGTGGATGGACGGCTGGATGGATGGATGGATGGATGGATGGATGGACGGATGGATGGACGGATGGACGGGTGGATGGACGGGTGGATGGACGGCTGGATGGATGGATGGATGGACGGATGGATGGACGGGTGGATGGACGGGTGGATGGGCGG
>NC_051451.1:2189573-2218018 GCF_001649575.2 Kryptolebias marmoratus | reverse complement strand
GGTGGATGGATGGATATATGGATGGATGGATGGATGGATGGATGGATGGATGGATGAAAGGATGGATCATGGGTGGATGGATGGAAGGATGGATCATGGATGGTTGGATGGTTGGATAAATGGATGGATGGATGGATGAGTGGATGGTTGGATGGATGGATGGATGGATGGATGTTCATTGTTTAAAATAAGATGATCTCAGTCTGAAACTCTGGTATGGCAGGCAATGTCCATTCCCTCAAGTAATGCGAGACCTTTAATTTTTCCATGCATTCACTGCCTTCACACCATTATGCAGCTCTTCCTCTTCAGTTTTCTTAGTCAAAGATAAAGATTTCAGATTGCACCTTCATCGTATATAATAACACTGCAGCTCTTTTTATTACACTACTGTTATTACTGTTTTAGACAAGCAATAAAAAAGCTGTAACCCACTCGACAGCTTGCTTTACTCTGATCTTAAATCAGCTAACAGGATTTTAATGACAAAGACTTCTCTTCTTAAATAACTCTGGTCTCTCACGGCTTTCATTTTTCATTCTGCTCCTTGGGCCTCCCTCCTCTCATCCCTCCTCTCCTCTTTGCCGCTCCCTTTTTCCTCCTAGGCTCAGAGTTTTGATGTAATTGAGGGGGAGGCAGTGCACAGTCCTCCCCCAAAGCCAAAGAGCGCAGAGAGCAAAACCTCCAATCAGCAAAGTCAACAGACAACACTTTGCCGCACTGCACGGTGAAAAGTAGACTCATTTATGTCAGCATGGCAACAAAAGGCAGGAGCCATAAAAATACATCTCTATTTCAAATTCCATAAATGCAGAATCAGTCAAAAAAAAGAAAAAATTCAACTCTTTCCTTATTATGCTGTAATAAGTGCATCCCTCCACAAAGCTCCAGTCAGGTGCAAGCAGGGATCGTCTTTTGGCACATTAACATTTAAATTAACATTTATGCGGGCACAGGTGTTCATTTACTGGGTGTTTAACAATGGCTTCAGCTCAACCAATCACAGCGTAGGACAAGAAGTATCCATTTTATGTGTCATCATTAACAATCACAGAATGGCACAGATGTCACACTTACTCAGAGGATGATGTTTGTTTTCAGATTTATTTCTATCGTCTGAAATGATTCTTTTTACAGTTAAAGCACAAAATGGCAGGTCTGAAACAACGTCTCTGCCATTTCACATTGGTAGTCTGATGGGGGGAGGATGGGCTGAGCAGTGAACAAAAGTTAAATGAGAGAAAGAGCTCTGCAGCGTCATCTGTGGAGCTTCTGCTCGGATGTCACAGTTCGATCACTGTGGATTACAGCTTTAAGATGAAGGCTGCCAAAAAAATCCTTTGACTGAATGTGTGTCTACCCTTTATACAATTAACAACAAATAGAAACAACTACAGTCTTTGTTTTGTGCAAAACAATCAACTAATTTTTACATGGGGAGATTTGCTTTGCTCATCAATGCATGTTTTATGGGCTCATTTAATGTTTTCTCAAATATTTCAGATTCTAAGGCATGCTCAAACACAACACACACAGATCATGGGGATCCTAGGTTTTTTTGGCTGTCTATAATTCTCCTTTATCTCAGCTTCTGAGTGGCAGGGCAGAGCCAATTACCAGCAGCTCTAAGGAGATGCTCCTGGTATTAAAGACTGGTTGCAATTTCTAGGCCTCACTGGAATACTGTCCCTTCTACGGTACTGTCTGGCTCCTGTGACTCTTAGGAGATTTTTTTTGAAAGACTTACTAACCTGTGTTCTCCCTGTTCGATCCCAAGGTCTGTCCTGCCACCCTCCAGCAACGATGTTATCCTCCTGGTTCCCTCTGGTCTCTCAATCTACCTGGAAGTTCCCAGTCACCTCTCTCTCCAAGCCTGGAATGCAACAGACACCAAGTTAGACTTTCTTGTGGATCAACAGCTTCATAAACCATTACCACTGGAAACTCACCATATCTCCTTCTGAGCAGATTCTTGCCGAGCACCAATAAATTCACCTATTGTAAATGAACACTCTCCTTTTCCAACCATTGTTCTCTCGTCTCTCAGTTGGGGTTTCTGGGTTATAGTAATCATCCATATAACATGATACAGATTCAATTTTTAAGTTACTTTAACATAAATCTTTAAACCAAAAGGTAGTGTTTAGACCTCAAAAACAAATGACCAATCTGAGGAATAAATCTATTTTGTAGTTTTGCACATGTATTCACTAAGAATGTGCAGCATCTATTTTTTTTATTTTGCTCCATGTTTTTAAACATTTTATTGTTTAATTTTAATCTGCTCCACGTCCACATTGTATTCACAAAGCCAATAGTGCCAATTAGTTTAAACAAGGTATTTACGTACAATGAGAAATTTATTTCTATTTGGTAAATGCCTAAATAATCATTTTTAAATGTTTATTACTTTTATGAAAAGTCAATTGTTCACATACAATTTAAGTATTTGATAGCATTGCCTTTAAACGGTATGACTTGGGTCAAAGGTTTTGGGTGTCTTTCCACAAGATTCTCACAATAGTTTGCTGGAATTTTGTCCCATTCCTCCTGACAGAACTGGTGTATCTGACACACCTTTTCAGGTCTGCCTCCAAATTTCCTATTGGATTGAGATCAGGGCTTTGTGATGTCCACTCCAAAACCTTGACTTTGTTATCCTTGAGCCACTTTGTAACTAATATGGCAGGATGGATAGGCTCATTGTCCATTTGGAAGACCCATTTGTGTCCGAGCTTGAACTTTCTGGTTGATGTCTTGAGATGTTGCTTCAATATTTAAACATAATGTTCTCTTGTCATAATGCTGTCTGTTTTGTGAAGTTCACCAGTCCCTCCTGCAGTAAAATACTCCCATAACATAATGGTGCCACCCCCGTACTTCACAGCTGGAAGCTTTCCTCTTTTTCCTCCAAATGTAACAATGGTCATTATGGCCAAACAGTTCAACTTTTAGTTTCGTCGGATCACAGAACATGTCTCCAAAAGTGAAAGTCTTTGCCCCTGTGTGCATTTGCAAACTGTAATCTGTTTTTTTTATGCTGCTTTCAGTGTAATGGCTTCTTTCTTATTGAGTGGCCTTTCAGCCCATGTTAGTATAGGACTAGTTTCACTGTGGATAATGACACTGGAAAGACTTTTTGGATTTTCTCGGGACTGTTTGGCACCAGTTTTGTTGTAAATTTCACAAAATGTGATACAATATTTTTGATTTGTGTTTATTAGGTATTTTAACATTTATATTGTAAACACCAGGGAGGGCTTAGCCCTACTAGCCCACTGATACCAGCCGTCTCTGCCCGTCAACCTTTTGTTTTTGTTTTTTTATATTTTAAAATAAATTTTCATTTTTTCCTCACTCTACAATGAGTTTGCGTATTGGGTTCGCCGCCACTCTCTCCGCCGTCACGACAAAAACATGATTTGTGCAGAAATTATATCTGACTGTGACATCCTTGAAATGTGAAAATGAATGCTGAGGATTTCATGTGTGCATTTATCCAACAGGAAAATCAGTCAAATAATTTTACAAATTTTATTTCTTGTTGCCTACTGCTGTACAACAGAACTTTAAACAGAGTGAGATGATCCTGTCTGTACAGACCCCAAGGTTACTCCAGCATCAGCCATCTGGCTGTTCAGCATGTTATCAAACCTTTGTTTAACAAACTGAAAAAGAAAACCTTAGCAAACGATCTGCAGCTCAGTTCCTCTTCAGTTGTCAGTTCGTTTTTGAGTCCATTTTGTGAATTTTGTTCTCCCCTCTTCTTCTGTCTCAGTAATTTTTTTTAGGTAAAAGAAGATTTTTGCTTCAAGTTATTTTTGTAAGTCCAACAGACAAAGAAATTTGACAAAGTTGAGAAATAACTTTTTGTACCTTTAAGATTTAAGCCAGTCAATAGTTGTGCGCTGCTCTCTGACTCCTATTTCATCAGCTGCATCCTTGCCATGAAGACATAACATAACAAGACATAACCTCAACTTTGGTTACTCTGGACAGGATGCTGACCGCTGACCCTAAAAGGGCTCTGAGCCTTTACCTACCTCTTTGCTATAGTCATGTGGAGGTCTGATCAGCCTCTGAAGTTCCCCAAGAAACATGGAGACAGCTGGCTGCACCTACAACCTCAATCTGGTTGGGGAACATCAACCTGGTGATAAAAGAAGAGCAGTTTTGGTCTGGTTATTATATTTTAGGCTGATGGGAAGTTGATAAAAATAAAATATTCATTCACAATCTGATTTTTTCTGACTTATTTGACAGTTTGGTGAACTTGTCAACCTCCTTATCCAAATCCTAAAGTAAACTAATCAACAAAATTAATTAAATTTTCTAAATTCTTTGGTGTATAATTCTAAAAAAAAGTTTAATCAAACACCCTGTTTTAAAGATTCTTGTGTTTTAGATAATCTTACCATCAAAGAGTACTATCTTGTTGAATCAATGTTCAATTAAAATCATTGTTTAAATCATATTCAAAGTAATTACTTCACAGTCATTCCCCAGAATATTATTTCCCATATTTTGTGTTGAGTTTTATGTTGATTTAGTTTGATTTGTATTAAAAATTGAAAGGCAAATTCAGTCTCTTTTCTAGTTAATTATTACAATGTGGAATTCTCTGTGACAAACACATTCAGCATTCAGCTGCTGAGATCTGATAAATCATAAAGGGTGAATAAGTCAAGAAATCTAAGAATTAAGACCCTATAAAGTACAATCAGTCTGTTGGCTTGGTAGTCAGTGCCAGAGTAATCCTAAGGCTACAGGTTTGAGCTCAGGTTGTGGCAGGAAGGGCATCTGGCATAAAACAATTACAATTATTGTTTGTACAAGTTTACTTGAAACTCCTAAAGAAGAGAGCAGCCAAAAGTACTTACTTACTAGTCTGTTATTGATCGAACAGCCAATCTGATACTCTTTAAAGACATGCATTGTAAATTAAGGAAAAAGTCTTATCCCTCTTCTTTGCTCCTCTAATATCCTACAACTCTACTCACACTGTAAATGATTTTTGCTGTTTTAACGATAAAGTTTCTTTTAACAGGTTTTATGGGCAGGGCAGGCTGACAGGAAAACTACTGAGCTGAGGGCAGGTTAACAGAAGCATGGATGCCATCCACAGCCACAGGAGAGGTCTTGTTCTTGGCCTCCCCAGAAATAGAGGAGTGTTAGAACCTGGAGACTCTGGAGCGTGGGACCCTGGATCTGATCTGGTTCTGAAGAACCTCGAGATGGAAACCCTGGAGACCCAGAGACACAGGAAGGCGCAGTGTCACTGTCGCCAACCCCCACAGAGACTGAGTGAGGCATCATCGCTCCCTCTCAGGAGCAGCCAGATGAGAGGTGTCATCCTCGACCCCCTCTGATGCAGCAAGATGAGATATTTGAACAGATTTATGTGGCACTTTTAGGCATCTGAAAATTGTACTCACACTGTAAATGATTTTTGCTGTTTTAATGGTTTAACGGTATAGCTACTTTTGATAGGATTTGTGAATTGTGGCACAAGGAACTCAAGAAAACAAGACAATACCATAGTCTAAAACACAGAGAACACAAGAAGCAGAACTAAACAAGAAAGTCAAACCCAGGAGATAGCAAAAACAACTTAAAAACATCCAAATGTCATCCGTTTGAGAGCGTTGAGACAGTACTGCCCCTACCCCTGTATCAGAGGCATCAACCTTAACAATGAATTGTCTTTGAGGATAAGGTTGGACAAGAACAGGGGCTTGGGAAAACCTCTCCTTAAGGTCGTTAAAAGCCATGGATGCCTCAGGAGTCCAGACAAACCTTCGTTTAGTGGAAGTGAGAGCAGTCAAAGGTAAAACCACCCGACTGTAGTTCTGGATAAACTGCCTGTAAAAGTTCGCAAACCCCAGGAACCGCTGTAGTCGTTTTCTATCCTCTGGAATGGGCCAGTCCAGCACCGCCTTGATCTTACTTGGGTCTGACCGAACCTGCCCACCCTCCAGGATCAATCCTAGAAAGGAAACGGATGAGGAGTGAAAGGCACACTTTTCTGCCTTGACAAATAATCGGTTTTCCAGAACTCGTTGTAGGACTAGACGGACATGACGGCGATGTTCAGCGATGGATCTGGAAAAAATAAGGATGTCATCGAGGTAAACAAAAACAAAAATATTTAAGAAGTCTCTGAGCACATCATTAATCAGGGCCTGGAAAACAGCAGGAGCGTTACATAAACCAAAGGGCATGACTTGGTATTCAAAATGTCCGGTAGGTGTCTTAAAGGCAGTTTTCCACTCATCTCCCTGGCGGATTCTGATAAGATGGTAGGCATTACGGAGGTCTAGCTTGGTGAAGATGGTGGACCCCTTGACAGACTCGAAGGCAGACGACAGGAGAGGTAGTGGATACTTGTTCTTGATTGTTATTTGGTTTAGTCCACGATAGTCAATGCAAGGCCGTAGGGTGCCATCCTTCTTGCCCACAAAGAAAAAACCTGCCCCTAGTGGAGAGGTAGAGTGGCGGATGAGTCCTGCAGACAGTGACTCACTAATATAAGTCTCTAGAGCAGATCTTTTGGCCTGAGAAATGTTATAAAGTCTGCTGGAGGGTAAGGGAGCTCCGTCTAACAAATCAATGGCGCAATCATACGGCCGATGGGGGGGAAGAGACTTAGCCTCACCCTTACTAAAAACAGCCCCCAAGTAATGGTACTCCTCAGACACCAACGATAATTCAATCTCCTCGCTATCACTGTCCACCGGTAACGGTGGACTGGGGGGTACAGCTGACTGCAAGCAGGAGGAGAGACAATTAGTAGACCAGGACATGATACTTAGTTGGTTCCAGTTTATGTGGGGGTTATGTTGTCTTAACCATCCCGACCCTAAAACAACCTCGGTGTTATTAATGGGAAAGACATAGAATGAGGTTATCTCCAGGTGATTACCAGAAACTACCAACTCTATGGGCTTAGTACGATGCGCGATTCTAGGTAGTGTATTGCCGTTTAGTGAGGTAACCACCAGAGGGGCTGGGAGCATTTCAGTTGCTATCTGTGAATGAAAAACAAAATCTTGATCAATTAAATTTTGGTCACAACCAGAATCAATCATGGCCGAAAGTTTGTACTGTGATCTGTTGGACAAGATGACAACAGCAAAATCAGGCTGTGGTGGTCTTACTACCTGATCTTGGTCCGTCGATTCCCCCACTAAAACCGACGGACCTGATCTTTTGGCCGACTCGGGCATCTGGACACCACATGATCTGAAGAACCACAGTAGTAACACAGATTAAGATTCCTGCGTCTCTCTCTCTCTCATCTATAGATAACCTGGTATGACCAATCTGCATGGGTTCCAGTTCAGTCATATTAATAGTCGGGGCTGGGAGACACTGACTCGGCATAATAGGCAAAGTCTGAATCTTAGGAGACATCTTGTGTAGTCTAGCCCTTCTTCGTTTACGAGACCTGTTATCTAACTTGGTGGCCAGAGAAATTAATTCATCTAGGGTCCTAGGTTCATCTAACAGAGATAGATCGTCTTTAAGAGACTCATCAAGGGCCTGATAGAACGCAGCCTCTAATGCCGTGTCATCCCAACCAGCTGCAGCTGCCAGAGTTCTAAACTCAATGACAAAGTCTGATATGGGTCTGTTTCCTTGTCTGAGTGCCCATAAACGGCGAGAATCGCCCACCTGATCCTGACTGGGTGAGAAGGTGAGCTTAAACTCAGTCAAAAACTCCTCAAAAGTACACCCAAAATTATCAATGTTCGTGAATCTGGCCTCCGCCCATCTTAAAGCTCTCCCAGACAACAAGCTGAGCACGAACGAAATCTTGGCCCCATCGTGGGGAAAAGATTGAGGGGATCTATTAAAAACTAAAGAGCATTGGAGCAGAAACCCACCACAACTACAAACCTCTCCAGTAAACTTTTCTGGGTTTGGGGTGGTGACATCACGATGGAGGGTAGATGGTGGTGAGCTCGTGGACGAAGCAAAGCCATCTGGTGGATTGGAAGAGGCTTGTTGGAGGAGTCCCGTTAGTTGTTGCAGTCTGACACTGTTGTTGTTCCAAAATGGATCTTAACATGGATTCATGAGACTGAATCCTCTGCTGTTGGTCACAAAGAGCTCTCCTGAGCGTGTCTGTGGGTTCGGTATGGTCAGAGTGTTCTGTCATGATCTTAGCCAGAGACTTGGCCCACATGCAGAACACACTTCAGGAGACAGAGTGAAAATGCAATTAATGTTTATTAGAATGCTCGTAGTGATGAGGAACCAGCAGCTAAGGAACTGGAATGTCACTGTGATGGAGAAAGGTGGTTATTCAGAATCTCTTGTCTTATGGGGGAAATGATCCTCAGTAACAGTTGCTTACAGGTGAGTGGAAAGTGAACCGCCAGGGAGAGAGGAGCAGAGCCTGGGTTGGGTCCTTGGTGGTAGGGTGTCAGGATTCTGTGATGTCGAAGAGCGCAACAGCTTGGTGGTAGACAGACTACAGGAGGCAGATATCATGTAAGTGGTTTTATTTACAGTGAACAGGGGAATAAACGGCACGGGATGGAGACCTGAAAACACGGAAGAAGAAACGGTAAATAAAATAACGAGACGGGAGACAAGCAAAAACTAAACAACCGATCTGAGGCTTACTGATTGTCAGGTGAGGTGCTGCATCGGATGTGGGATCTGTGATTATTTCCCAGGTGAGCTTTCTGGTATTTGTGTCCAGGAGATAACACCAGGCAGTTCAAGCTTTCCAGAGTTGGGTGTAGATGAAGGAGACTGGAGGACAGCAGGGAGTAATCTTCAAGGCTGGGTTTTAACAAAGGAACCGGAACCAGACTGGATCCTCGGGCAGGCAGGAAACTAACTGAGGAAGACGGGTACACAAGAAAAACAGGTAAGTAAATCTCTTGGTTAACAAACTGATCACTTGAGCTGGCTCGAAGACTTTACCACACGGTAAGCAATGCTCCAGCACTGATCTGGTTCCCACCACAGCCTTAAATACACCAGCTCCTCTGATGCCTCATCTCCTTCAGGTGTGCAGAGGGAAAGCCCAACTCCACCAGCAGGAGGAGCCAGCCACGCCCACCAGGAAGTGCAGAAAATCCCAGATCACCACATAGGGAGGGTGAGCAGGCTTCGGTCAAAGGAGGCCGTCCAGGAAGAAGGCAGCATGGAGATCCCAGAGACCAGTCAGCACTTGAAGATTCCTCCAGGTAAAAGAACAATGGCTTAAATAATCCTGAAACAAGGCAAGGAAATATTAACAAGTTCCAGAAACAAGAACATGAGCCAGGGCGGTAACAAACGTACCAGTACGAGTTAACACTCTGACGGTGACATGCTGGCTGCCAACTCCTTATAAGCCTCCCTTGCTGATTGTAGATGAGGAACACCTGTCAACAGAACCTCCAGTAGAGCTAGTGCCATCTACTGGAGATTGGAGGAAATGCACCCAAAACCCAACCAGGATCACCAGACTCTGACAAAATCCTGAAAATGTTTTATTTAAACAGTTTTTCTACTGGTAAATCAATCTACAGTAAGTTACTGTAGAGTTGTTGGTTTTCACAGTATAATTGCTTTATTAGTAGGTATGTACTGGAAAAGCTGTTACAGTAATGTCACTGTAAATTTACAATGCATTCTCAAAAAACATAGGGCTACTATAAATCTAAATGCAGTAGATTTATAGCAGGCGGTGGCTTGGGAGGTAGGGAGCTGTCCTGTAACTAAAGGGTTGCCAGTTCCTTGGGCAAGATACTTCACCTTCATTGCCTACTGATGGTGGTCAGAGGGCTCGGTGGCGCCGATGTAATGGCAGCCTCACTTCTGTCAGCCTGCCCCAGGGCAGCTGTGGCTACAGTGTAGCTTACCACCATCAGTGTGTAAATGAGTGAATGACTGACTGTAGTGTAAAGCACTTTGGGGTCCTTGGACTAGATAAAGCACTAGTGCAAGCCTTTTACCATCAAGGCTGGCTTACTTTAAAATAAAATGAACAAACAAAAAAAACAAACAAACAGCAGTTCCCTTGATTTGAAAGACTCATAATATCAGAGAAATGCCAGGCTGGTGTGGGTCTACTCATTGCCCCCTGGCTAGGTGCCTGTGTGTTGAAGTTTTCCCTGGTAGATGAGAGGATAGCTTCCCTGCACCTTTGGGTGAGGGGATGGGCTCTAACTGTTGTTTGCGCCCATGTGGAAGTTGAGAGTACCTAGTTTTCCTTAAGTTCTTAGCAGGGGTACGGGACGGTGCTCCAGCAGGGGACTCCACCACTCTGCTGGGGTACTTTAGTGCCTGCATTGGTAGCAACTGTACAACCTGGAGAGATGTTATTGGAAGGAATCGCCTCTCTGATCTGACCTCGGACAGTGTTCTGTCGTTGAACTTGTATGCTAGTCACAGTATGTCTAGAGCAAACACCATGTTGGAACATGTGTTAATAGGTGCACATGGCACCAGGACACCCCAGGCCACTGATAGATGATAGATTTTGTTAGTTGTGTCATCTAATCTGCGGCCAAATGTTTTGGACACTCAGGTGAACAGAGGAGCTGAGTTGTCAACTGATAACCACCAGTTAGAGACAGAGTGGGAAGATGCCAGACAGCTGGTTGGACTCCAAAGGCAGTTGAGGGGTGTGGGCTTGCCAAGCAGGCTATGGCTTTGGCTGTTGCTAAGGCAAAGGGTTATGTATGAGAGGTGCTTGGTGAAGCTCTCGATAGAGACTCTCGATCAGCTGTAAGAAGATTTTGGCAAACCATCGGGCGGATGAGGTGGGAAAAGCAGTCATGTGCATGGTGGAGGTGGGGTGGCATTGACCTCAACCAGTGATGTTGAGCCATGGAAGGAATACTTAAAGGACCTTCTTAATCCGATCAACATATCTTCCATAGAGGAAGCTGAGAGGGGACTTTGGAGTGGGTCCGTCCATAACCAGGGCTGAGGTCGCTGAGATAGCTAAAAGCTCTGTGACAGCAGGGCTATGGGGTCAGGTCAGTCCTGAGATCCTCAAGGCTCTGGATGTTTATTGGCTGTCTTAGTTGACGATCTTTGCAATATCATGTGGACATCGGTGGTAGTGGCCCTGGACTGGCAAACTGGAGTAGTGGTTTTGGTTCCCAAGAAGAGTGACGGGAGGGTGTGTTCCAATTACAGAGGGATCACACTCTTAAGCCTCCCTGGTAAGGTCTATTTGGAGGTGCTGGAGAAAAGCATTTGATCATTAGTCAAATTCAAACAATGAGGGTTCTGTCACAGCCATGGAAAACTAGGCCAGCTCTGTACCCTTGCTAGGGTCTGGGGAGAGGCATGGGAGTTTGCCAAAACAGTCAACATGTGTTTTGTGGACTTGAGAAGGCATTTGACCATGTTTCCAGTGCACCTTAATTTAATCCTTGTAGGCTTTGTCGTGACCTATGGAGATCTCATGGGAACTGAGAGAGGAGTGTTAAGTCTTTGGTATCACCTGAATCCTTGTTTTATTATGATTGGACCATTCTGGCATAGTTATATAGTTATATTTAACCTCAGGCTTCAAAAAAGCCGGTACCAAAAACTTACACAAACCATAAGTAAGAAGAGTTTTACTTTGGAGGGAACAGTATGAGGTAGTGTAGTCAGAGGGTCATAAAAGGTGACATGAAATCAACAACAGCAGCCCATTCAAAGTTATTCTGGTAGATTTTATTCTTTAACATCTCTGTTTTCTGACCTCTCCCTCCAGCAGCCAAAATGTTACTGGTTACTGACTTGACAACACACCTGCACTTCATTAGACTATACCATGAAAAAACAGGTCAAACCAAACAACAAAATCTAAACATAGAAACAGAAATAAGATTATTAATCCAATTTACAAACACATCTCCATAACTAAATGGTCTGCAAAATAACAAAACAATCATATTTATCTAATGGTATAGTAGTGTTAAGCCAAGTCCCGATGGCAACGTTTACATTAAAGCATTATGACCAACTATAGAGAGATGAAGTAAATAAGATATATATTTAAGGGACAAGAGGTGAATAAACAGCCATAACCCCTTTGTCACAAACAAGAACTGGTGGAGTGGAGCAGTTAAGTCGACTTCTCCTTATTTTGTTTAGCAGACAAATCATAAGGATCTTATGATCTTAAGGATTTTCCAAAAACAGAGCATGGGAGGGGAAGGGAAGACACAGAGGAATCTACAAGGAGCACAGGAAAGTTTTAACAAAATTTGGAGTAACAGGCAAAACAGAACCTTTACAACATTGTAGTAAAATGTAGTATTAACCACAACAAAGCCGCTGATTTACCTTCTAACTTTAGTAGTTATATAGTGTCTGCTTGTGACTGCAACACATTGCCTACATTTATTTTGTATTTTTTCTGTCATATTTACTTTCAGAAGAAGTAAAACTGGACAGAGCTTCAGAAAAGCATTCAATAATCACAAGTGCTGCATTAAAACCAACCAGTCTCTGAATATATGCTGGTGTCAGAAAGAAAAAGTATGACTGTGTTCAGTCACAGCACAAAACAGCAAATCACTAAAATAAAATATATTTTTCTTTATTTACCTTGTAGTAGTGGCTTTTTCAGACACAAATAAACAATCAGCAAGCTCCAAAACCTTGGGCTATCATAATAGAACGGCTTTTTTACTGAGTAGAACTATATAAATGTCTGCACAAAACCAGAGAATGTCAATACAGTTTGTTAAAAAATTTTTTAAAGCACTCATAGAAGAAATCTCACTCATTTATGACTTTCGGCCCACTATAAGTGCATTTCTACACAGACACTACCCTCTGTGGTAGTTTTATTTTTATTTTGCAAACTTCTGGATGTTTTTGAATGAAAGGTGGACAGACACGTGCGCAGCTGTGAAGACTTTAAGACTTTAATTTTCTGTTTAGTATGTTTTAAAAACAAATTGTGTTTTAAAAAGTAGCAGATAAAACAATCAGCTGTCAATCAACTTTCTAAATTATGTAAAATATGTTTTCTGGTTTTTTAATTCAAGTTTTTTTATAGTTCAATCATTCAAGTTACTTTAGTCATTTATCAGAAAATGTTCTGTACAGTACATATTTAAAAAGAGTTTGTGAGTCATAAATGACTGATAAAAATTAACCTTGAATATACTTTTGTTATTATTAGATGAGAAGCAAATTGGCAGACTGTGAGGATTTGGGATTTTTGTGCTGTTACTTCCTGGTGGGGCCGTTTCTGGCCATTGATTGGCAGCATCTTCTCCACGCCCTCCACACCTGCAGCGGATCAGGCTCGTCAGGCACCTGTGTACTTAAGGCTGCAGTGGGAACCAGACCAGCGCTGGAGCATTGTTTTTGCCTTCGTGGTAAAGTGCCAAGCCTTAGTAAAACTTCTTGTGTCTGTGAAGACTTTTCTAAGTGTTCCATTTGTGTTGTGCACTTTCTCAGGATTACCTACCTGTTGAAGATCCAGTCTGGTCTGATTTGTTGGAGAACCCGCTGTGAAGCCAAAACGACATACCTGCTCTGCCTGAACCTGTCTGCCTGCCTGGAAAGGAACCTACCTGTTGCCCCTGGAGAAACCAGGAAGTACTCATCTCTTCGTCCTACCTCCGTGCTGTGTGCTGCCTCTCTCACCGTAAGGACCTTTTACCTGAAAAGGCACAAACGTTTATACCTACCTGTTTACCTCTGGAGGAACTTCCGTCTCATTACGCTCTCTGCTTTCAGGTCCTGGCTCCCGATCATTCTCACACGATTAGCTCACTGTAAATAAATTCACTTCTCGTAACTTTGGTCTCCCGTGTCTGTCTGACCCCGAACTGCTCACCGAGAAAGTCTCGAATCCTGACACAGACAATACCAATCTGTGGCACTTTAATTACTGCAGAGTTAAACAACTATATTTATTGCAGATACCATAAACCAACTGTTATTAAAAAGGAGAATATTTAAAACGTATTACATTAAACATGACCTTTTTATAGTTATATACGGTTACATGTTGTTATCGGTGTATAATTTACTCAATTAGTCAGGTAAACAGAGAAAATGAAAGAATCATCCTTGTTTAAAAATCTATCATTAAAAAAACAAAGTGAGTGTTCAACACCTTATTCATTTAGTATTTTCTGTGTTGCCTTTCATTTTGAATCAAGTTGAAGTGAAATTATTTGAAAACAAAACATCAGGTTTTTTTTTAGTTTGTCAATATTTTCTTAGCTAAAGAAAGATAAGTTTCAGGTTCTGTATACATGGTCTGTAAAGTTTTTGTATGCTTACAGTTCAGATTGGGGGGAAAACAGTATAATGTGACTTCTTCATGTTTTTATTTCACTCACACTTGACATTTGCCTAAATAATTTACACCAAAACCATGACCATAAAACTGAGGTACACAAACAACAGCAGCTTAAGCATACAACTACACCACATTATATCATATATAGAAGAAGATAATGTTTTTGTATGGGTCTCTGTGTGTGTACCTTGTTTGTTTCCAAAATATTCCAAATGCTGGATGGATTTTAATGAAACTGAATGTACACCTACAGCAGATTACCTTTTAGCTTCAACATAATTCAAAATGGCTCCCATAGCCAACTGAAAATAGCTATAACTCAGTCAGTTTTAAGTACTGACCTAACTTTGGTGTGATAGTAACTGAGGGTCATCCCCATCAAATACATTAAAAGCTAACAGATTATGCGAGATTTCCTGTTATTACATCATATCTATGTTATTTTGACCAACACAGATAAAAGGGTTTCATTTTCTAATTTAGAAAGATTATTTTTGTCACAACATTTTCATGAAAGGAGGTTGATGTTACAACTGCAAGTACCAAATACAACCTTGATTTACAGTCCTTTGGAGTAAAATGTGTTGTTATAGTGAATTTTGTTTCCATTATGGAATGACTAATAAATCTGGCTTAGTATTAGATAGCTTTTACATTATTTTTTTTTATCTTAGCGAACTGGGTTGCAACAAATCTAAATGAAATTGGTTAGAAATTACATACTTTCCAAAACACCACGATTTATTAAGGAAGTAGATTTGTCACATGGTTAACTAATATTTAAAAAATCCTTTTCTATAGAAAATTAGCATTTTGTGCTAAAGGCAGTCTGAATGACTTTGCTGAAATTTGTTAAGGAATAAAATGTGAAAGGTAAAACAAACAGAAAAAAGCTAAAATCTAAAATTAGACAAACTGAAGCTAAAATATTAAAATTAGCAAAGAAAAACACAAGCCAAAAAACTAAAGGTAGCATAAGAAGACAAAAAAGAGAAGTGCAATGTATTCCTTTATTGTATTTCTATGGGAATTTCTTTTGTACATAAACTTAATTATTTAAAAAAAGTGTAAAAGTTACAAATACTAAAAGTCATAGCACACTATTCCCAATTATGCTCACATTTTGATGTATGAATGGCCAAAGTAGCACAAAGTATGTGGGAGTAGTTTGAAAAAGCATACAGAAGAAAGTATGATCAGGAAAACAATAGTGGGGATGCTGAATCGGCCTTTAAAGGTTTATAGTTAAATCATTTTTTACAGTGGAAAAGGTGGAAGGAGACTGTGAGAATGAGACGCTGCAAACAGTTCAAGCAGGCAGGAATCGATTCAGCGCTTGCTGTTCAAGCTCAACTCCGCTTTTAGATTCTATTTCCAGCAATGCAGAAAATAAGTTCTGACAGGTTTGTTTATTTCTGGTTACAACCAATCTAATTGTAAAGTCTAGCAGGACGGGGAAAATTATCTGGTGCTTTGCAACGATTCAACCAATCAGAGTGGAGAGCCACAACTAACACTGTACCAGAGAGAGTTAATGGCACGAGGAAGATGGAAGAACAGAGTAATATGAGGCAAGAAGACGGTAGCACATTACATTAAGTGGAATGTGGTGTGACGAGGCCAGAGAGAGAGAAAAAAATGGTAAGGAGGAAGAGACGAAGCGTGAGATATTCTGCTGTCTCTACCAGGAGATACCGAGGGGTCCAACAGCACACACTGCAAAACTCTGCCAGTCCACTGCCAGATAAATAGCTACACACACACAGACAAAAAAAAACCTAAATAAATAGCTTTATACTCAGCAACAACCAAAGTGGGTCAGACATCAAAGTAGCCGCTCGAAAAGCTGTTGGAGCTGTCGACACACACAAACACACTCTCGCTTTCTCCAAATTGCTACTTGAACTGTCTACACACATGTGCAAAGACACATTAGGAGACACACTTTGCTTTACTCCAAATTGCCAACACTCTTCCTCCTCCTCTCTTTGCACTCAGTCTTCCTCTGCTTCTTCGCCTCTCCTCACATACATGCACAGCCTCTTGTAAATTGCAGCGAGTGGGTGCCAAGGCTGACCAAATAACAGCAATCAGGAAGTCTGAGTGCTGAGGGACAAAGGCAGCAAGCCACTTTAGGTAGATGCACACAATCTTGTCACGCCTTCGGTAACAAGGACAGTGTCCGTTTACTTCGAACAGGAGGTCAAATGATGGAAAGTACAGTATCAACACCTACTGTGGGAAAATTCAACCTCTAATAATCCTAAATAAATGTTATATTAACCATAAATCAGAAGAAAGTGTTATATTAACGGGAAATCTGTGCTTCATTGCAGCTCTTAAGGCCTTTTCAGCCCTTTTGAGCTTGCTGTTTAAATTCAACTCAACTGTACATGGTTCAGCTTCAGTGCTCCCATAAAGCTCGTTTCCAGCGGGAACAGGCTGCTGCTTTCAGCAAACAAGCTCAGATAAAACAACCTTACACTACCTGTGCAGCTCCACACAGCAAATAAACACCATAGAGGCTTAAGAGTTGGATATTTACTCGTCCCAATAGTGGAAACCACACATAGGAGAGAACTTACATCATTTGAGAGGACAGAAATGTGACCCTTAACGTGGAGATCATTCTGCTCTGTTGCAAAACTAATTTAGGAAGCCATTAAATGTGTGTAAAACCATTTGTCTCAGTTTTTCTGCTGTCTCTGGGCAAAGTGTGATCACTGTACTTTTGTAAAAACAAAAAGTTTGATTTTCTGCTGTGAATTGTGCTATCATTGTGGTATTCTCCAGACATTATGAGCTTGATAGTTTTTGCACCTATTATAGCAGTTTTTCTTTTTATGACAGCTTGTTTGGGTTGTCAGACAAAAGTACAAAAAACAGGAAAATATCACATTTAAGTTATTGCAACTAAAAGTTGTTTTGCTTTTTGTTTCAGCTTATTACTACTCACAAAATTATCAATAATTAAAATTGACTGACTTATCCAAAAAGATTCAGTGTGTGTATCTAGTAACCTGTAGTGGCACAAATTGCAACTAACTCATTACCAAGAACTGCATTCAGATTTTCCAGAACACATTCCGGATCAGATGTATTTGTCATGCATCATGTCTTAGACAAGAGAAAATTAAATGTGATTCAGGCAGCAGCGTTTTGCAGACATTTTTTCTCTTTTAAATAAATCCGTTTATTTTGTGTGTTTGATTTGCAAAACTGCATTCTAGGCTGTGCACATCATTTTGTTGCCCACCTCCATCAATGCCCACATAGAGTTGCTTTGTTTCCACCTTTGAAGCTGCCATCACAATCATGATTTATTTACACTTTAGAAATAAAGACAGGCAGGTTTGGATCAATTGCTTTTCTTTCTTTTTTTCTGACATGTTTTCTCTCAGCTCTCTCACTCTTGAGCTAGCTTGGAGACAGCAGCAACAAAATGGAAAAAGGTGCGGGTTGTACTCAAGGTGAACACCCACAATGAAAATTTGTCCCCAAATTTGTTTGAACATGTTAAACATTCCAGCTACAACAAAATGTCATTGAGTTTGTCCAATGAGATTCATTATACAATGCTTATTGTTTAAAACTCTGGCATGAAGGTGTGGTGGGCAATGTGCATTCCTTTTAGGAATACTAGTTATTTTATTGTTAATATTAACATTTTTATCATTCAATTGCATTCAGTTTATTTATATACTGTACCACCAATTCACAACCTAAGTCATTGCAGGGCAATATCCAAATAAAAAAAAAACAACTTCTAATCATAAATCCATTCAGTTCAAAACATCCAGATTCAAATCCAATATTGATGCATTCATGTTCAGTACATTATCTGTCTAAGGAAACCATATTGCAACAAATCTTCACTTTGACACAATCTCCCATTTTGAGCAGCACATTGGAGACAGTGGAAAGGAACAACTCCTTTTTCACTAGCAAGGACCACACCACAAAGATATAAGAATAAAGATGTATTACAGGAAAGGGGTGAAGGGATGAAGGGATAAAAGGGGCTTGGCTTGGTCATCTGGGGAGAATTCTGGAGGGCTAGAGAGATGAAGACTCAGCATGGGTGTATAGTCTTCAAGAAACTTAGTTCCTTTATTTCCCATGTCGAATAGAACCCCCAAAAGGTTCTGAATTAAATTGAATAGAGGTGAGAGTGAACATGGAGTAAATCACTAAGGTTATTGCGGATGTAGGAATGGTTCGCCTGGGAAGACCAGCGACCTAAAGCTTAAATGGTCTGGTCTGAGATACCCTGGCTGGATGCTGTAGAAGCAGCTCCTATGCAAAAGAATAGGTGGAATAATGTTTGTGAGAGGTGCCCGACTTCAAAGGGATTTACCAGAGATGTTTGTTGAACCAGAATCGTTTGACTTGATTTCCTGACTCGGTGATGAAGAGTGGATCCTGAGGTGAAGCGTTTGCTGAAAGCGTGGACTGAACATAGTTAGAGATTAGTTCATCCGGGCTGAGGAAGGAGTTAAGGCAGAAGAGATGAATTGGACAAGAGAAACTGATCAGTTTTACTTCTCCAGTGAGTGGAGATCAGAATGTTATAGCTGTGGATAGAGATAACGGATAGCATGGATGAATGGAAGAACTGTGCTTGTATGAGGATGGAGCAAACTCTGAGTTTATGGGATTTGAGCTGCTTGAAGCAGGAACTGATGTTAGGCAGAGACCAGAGTAAGTCTGCGAATTAACTGCATGATTTCTGCAGATTTCATTTAGATTATCCCTCATGTTTTAGATATGTTTAGTTTTGACTTTGTATTGATATGTGGGCTTTCATAATAGGTATGTTTAGTTTCTCATGTTTTAGATATGTTTAGTTTCATGATTCCATTTAGATTATCTTAGCACATATTATAGATATTGTTGTGTGTGTTTTGACTCTGTATTTTTGTGTAAAATGTTGTAAAGCACTTTGTATTACCTTGTTGCTGAAAAGTGCTGTATAAATAAATTTGACTTGACTTGACTTCTTAGTCAATATGCCATGGAAGTAGGATTGTCGGAGCAGGAATACCTTGCGTGGGCGCCGCCACAGAAGGAGCAGGCATGCAGCAATCTTAAGCTGGAGAGTGAACAGCCAAGATCATTGAAATTATTGCAGATCATTTATCAACACCCTTAGGAGTCGGGATGTTATCTATGGGACAGAAAGGTTTTTCTGTCCAGTTGGGACAGCTTTTTTCCTTTGTTGCTCCTCTTCAATACGGGGTACCTCAAGGTGCCATATTAGGCCCCACTTTGCAGATGCAGATGACATCCAGGTCTACCTTCTGTTAAAATCCTGTGGATACCAGTCTGTGCATAGGCTACTTAAATGCTTCAGGGATGTGAGAACATGGATGGAGCAGAACTTTGGTAACCTTGGTAATGTCATCGGTTGTCATGGCCTCCATTTCCACTGCTATGCTGATGACATACAGATTTACATTTCTACTACATCCATAAACCCCAATATCCACTCCACCCTCACCCATTGCTTAACTGACATAAAAACATAGATGAAGCACCATTTTCTCAAATTAAACACTGACAAAAGTGACACACTCCTCATTGGTCCAAAAAGTGTTACCAAGTCCCCTCAAAACTTCTGCCTCAACTTTGACAACATCTCTCACTCCATCCCCACTTATTGGTAATCTTGGTATTCTTCTTGATTTCCTTCTTTCATTTGAATCACACATCAAGTCAAGTCAAATTTATTTACATAGCACTTTGCAGCAACAAGGTAGTTCAAAGTGCTTTACATTATGAAAACATAATACAATAAATGAGCAAAAGTAAAATAAACAGAGAAAAACCAAGCTAGGAAACTAGGACATAAAAAGTAAAACTAAACTTATCTAAAACATGAACTGAGATAATCTAAAATGAACTAATATATATAAATCAAACAGATAACTTGAACTGCATTCTTCCATATCAAAAACATAGCATGACTCCGCCCATCACTCACCTTTTCCACTGCTGAAATCGTAATCAATGAATTTGTCACATCCAGAATTGACTATTGCGATAGCATTCTGTACAGTATACCATCCAAAACTCTCAACAAACTGCAATACATCCAAAACTCTGCTGCCTTCACACCCACAGCTGTTCCCATGAACATATCACCTTTGTCCTGCAGAACCTTTTTGGGCTCCCTGTCACTGAGCACATCCATCACGATCCTCCTCATCACATCCTCCCACTTTTAAGAAAGAACTCAAAACCCACCTGTTTAAAATTGCTTTTAATGTTTAAATTTGCCCTTTTTGTGTGTTTTTGTCTGTTGTTTTGCATTGTTTGATTTTACATTTTTGTACTGCTGTAAAGTGTCTTTGAGTACTTAAAAAAGCACTATACAAATAAAATATATTATTATTATTTTTTTTTTAACAGCCTGCACAACTGGGTTGCCTTAACCAATTCATACTATTATAAAAAAATAGAGCCAAAGTACAAGACAGAGGCTGACTGAAAAAAAAAGTTTAAATGAACGTTAATTAGGAGTTGAAATCTTCTAGGTCCACTTTGACCTGTTCCCTCTCCTCTCTCCTGTCTGGTCCTGTTCCAGAGTCAGAGGTGGTCTTGGAAAATGCTTCTAGCCTGTCTGATCCTGTTCTTAAATCTGAGGGGGATGCTGGAGGACACTTCTAACCTCTCTGATTGCAGTCCGGAGCCTGAGGGGGCCAAGGAAGATGTATCTCACCTGTCTGATCCTTTTCCCAGTTCTGAGAGGGTCCTGAGGATGCTTCTCCGATGCTTGATTCTGTGTCTGAGTGTGAGGATGCCTTTCCAACACCTGATCTTGTGTCTTAGACCGAGGGGGTCCAATTGGTCACCTCTACAATGCCAGAACCCAATTACAAGCCCAAGAGAGTCCTGCCATGTACCTCGTCACCAGACCTAGTGCTTGTTGTCATAATCAGCCTGATTCTGCAGGTTCCAGTCTTTGAGATCCAGAAACCTCTATCTTTAGAGGTCAATGCATCTTTAGACAGAGATCAATGCCTCTTTGCACCCCCAACCTCCCACCTGTATTGACGTGTCTACCTTGGTGGGCCTTGGGCAGCTCACCTGAACTGCCACATCTATCTGGGCAGCTCACCTGAACTGTCGTTGCCCTCTTCAATGGATTCCTGTTGGTTACATCAAGAGTAAAAATGTGCTCTTTCAAAAACCAATAAAGCTCTGTTTATGATTCACTTTTGTTGATGAACCAACAACATTATTATAAAGTGGACACAAATCTTGTCTTTATGCTGATTCTAATGAAATACAAACATGGAAAAAGTTTGAAATTGCATCCCAAACATTTAGGGAACAGTAGATTTTAATATGAAAAGTTCCCCTTTTCACTGTATTCCTTAAATAACCTTCTGTCTTTTCTCCACTCTACTCTTTTCACACATTTAATAGACATTTTTACTGTGCTCTAACTTTGTGTTGACTCTTACTGAGTCGGCAGTCTATTTCTGTACGCAGCTCTTGCAGGAGCAGGGATCCCACCACACAAACTGAGGGTGATTTATTGTAGCAGACAGCCAGTGTTTTCATTGTCAGGGGGTTGGTAATGGGAGCCAATTGAAGACTGAAAGAAACATTGTGTCGCTTTGAGTGTAGGAAGTCGAGAGAGAAACGATGTGGGAATGTGTTGTTCTTTTCTGTCACCTCTCCTCAAACCGATTGGCTTCCATTGCACAGCTCAGCACACCTCCACAGGATCTGGACTCAGCCGTAACTTCCATTTAACTGGCTGACAGCCTTGTGTGCTCCTTCTTAACTATGTCATGCAAAAATCAGGGAGATGGATGTTTTTCTGAATCTGAAATTAGGTGGGCTGGGTGTTCTATTGGCACAGAATAAAAGTACAGGCCTAGCATTGCTTGAAGTAATGTTGAGAATGACTCTTAAAACTCTAGCTTAAAATAACAAATGGCTAACAGAAGCAAAAGTAGCAAATAACTAGCTAAAAGCAGCAAAAGAAAAGCTAAAAATAGTAAAAGGCAAGCTAAAAAGTAGTAAAGACAGGTCAATTCAAATATAGACCAAATATGCTGAAGCAGATTTCAAAAGAAACAATGTTTTTGAAGGATTTGAACATATTTCAATGTAATTGTATTAGGAAAATATTTGTAACTAAAGGTTATCTTGAATAGGGTTTAATGCAAAAGTCAATCAGTTGCCAATGTACTTCAAATGATGACTTTTTGAAAGTTTCAATAAAATTCTTCTAGTGTTTCATACAATATTTTGCTATCAGTACAGACAAATGAACAAACACACAAAGACACAAACAAATATATTATTCTCTGCCTTCACAGAAAATACCTGATGGTAGACAATAATAATACAAACATTACCTAAAAGTGCATTTTTCTTTTACTGACAACAGGCTGAGCTTTACGAAATCCTTCCACTTCCTTTCATTTACATCTCTGCGTGCTGGCATATTTTTTGCACTAAGTTGTGTAGCCTCAGAATCCCTCCACAACTCCAGCACCCATTCCTTATCTTCACATTTTCCTCACCTCTTGGAAAGAATCACTTAGGCCACAAACTCCTGTTGTGGCCCACAGGGCACCAGAGTCCCACTCAGGCGTGAACAAACTGTATGACAACTCCATGAATAAAATGAATAAAATGGTGGCAGTAATGACTCAGGTGAGGTGGCCGCTCCACATGAGTAGCTGTAGAGTTTAATAAGTGTGTGAAGAAGATTTACCAAAAACAGCTAAACCTGGAGTGAAGAAAACTAAGAATCGTTTTCAGACAGATTTCTGTACATTTTCAGAATGTTTCAACTTGTTTTTCTCTACCAGATCCTCGTAATCAGACAATTATTGTTTAGGATGGAGGTTATTACACCATGAAAAAACGGGTGCTACAAAGAGGGAGCTAGTGGGAGCAATGGCCTCCTAATGCTCCTAATATGCTGGCCCCCCTCTGGCCCCCTTGGCCAGTCTGTTTTATATGAATAATCTCTGTTAGCTAAATATTTTATAAACCATTGGATAGATTTTATCAAAAATATCAATAATTTATTACTGGTTGTAAGTCTACTTAAAGGTATAGATAAGGTAATCTACAATAGAAACATTTTTAACCCCTCATGATGAAAAAAGTTGTAATTTGATCATAAACTTTCCTCACAAAGCAACACTTGAATGAAACAAACTTGACATGAAAAATTCTGAGCAGCTTCTAATTTCCTGCAAAGGATCAATAAAGTATCCTTCATCATTATCATATTTGTATGTGCACAGCTTGCACAACTGTACTCTTGGCTGTGCACATTGTTTTGTTGCTCACCTCAGCTTACTTTATTACAGCTTCGGTAGCCGCCCCCACATTTATTATTTAATCTATTTTACAAACACACTTTTAAAATGAAGATGAGTAGATTTGGGCCAGATTTTCAATAATTATTACTGTATCATCAGTGTGGGTTTTAGACTGTTGTTTGTGCAGGTGGCAAAATACAGCTGTAGTAGTCTTGAGATGAGTTGGAGGTGCCCACAACGTAATTTAGGTGCTTGGAGACATTTTTTTGAACACATTTTGTTCATCAAGTAACTGGACTCTGTATGCTTCTGTGGCTCATGTAAGAAAATTGAGAATGACCGTGAACATTACAAGACAGGAGACTCCTTCATGAATGCTGTTCATGAGGGAGTCGCAGTCCAGTGTGATACTATATCAGAATGTCACAGCTTCATCTGTTCCTGCCACGCCTCTTGCCTCTAGTCATGCCACAGCCAAGTAACTTTCCACTCATCCCAGTTCCAAGCCACGCCCATGTTACCATGCCCACACAATCACAGTCATCTGCTTCACCTGTTTTGCCATGCATAAATACTCACAGCTCCCAGTCTCTCACTGCCAGATTATTGAAAGCCTCACAGCCAGTAGATGTCCAGCATTCTTTCCATGTCTTTGCCTGATCACGACCCTTGCCTGTCTCACGACCCACGTCTCTTGCCTGTCCCTTTCTGGACACCTTGTTGGACTCTGCTTCCCGGTACTCGACCTCGCTACGCCTCTCTGGACTTTGCCTCTTGGATTCTCCCCTTCTGGATTTGGCTTCTGCTTTCAGATTTACTGGTATCGACCCCCTTTCTGGACTCGGACTCTCCATCTCGCCTCAGCCCCTTTTTGACGTCCCTGTTTGGATCCGAACATCGGTTCACGGAGGACTTACCTGTTCTGGTCCCGCTTCCTAGCGGTCACATGAGTGTCCAGCCTAGAGACTTTGATCCTGCTCTTGGTCCGTTGACAGTAAACATCTTAAAACTTTGTCAGTGTGTGCCTGTTCTGAATCCTGCCAAGTCTCGCTTTGTCACAGAAAGGGATTCTGTAACATCTATATTGCAGTATTTTTCAAATAGCCTATATATGACAACAACATAATAAAGCTCCAGAATGTCTGTTATGGCTTTTGGTTTTGGGGTGCCATCCCAAAATGATCAATGACCCACATTTAGCCAACACTTGGGAATCTTTCTGGAGGCACAATGTAACCAAAGCCAAATGTTGGTGACATCACTGTCACTGTTTTTTTTTATCCTAAGTAATTGAGTATAATTGTACACCTTTAGGAAAATCTCCAGGTGTGAAATAAAGTCATGTGGCAGAGTAAACAAAACACAATAAAATGATTAAAAGAGATGAAGATGCTTTCAAATGGAAAACACTGACTCAATAAAAACCCCAAAACACACTGTCCTGTTTCACTGAAGCAACAAGTTGCACTGTCAGGAACCAGTATTGAAACTCAATAAAAGGAGGACATTTTTATTTTTACCACATCAGTGACTTTGTTCACACTGTAGGTCTTAATCAGAGTTGCCAACTCTCACACATCTCATGTGACACTCATGCATTTATCCTATTTGTCACGCAACAATTTCTTTTGTCTAAATATTATCAGAAAGATTAGTTTCACTAATTTGTCTTTATCTAATCTAATTTAGCAAACAGCTTCTGTCTTGTATTTAAAGTTAAAGCTTTGAGGAGTGAAGTACTATTATTTAAGCATGCACAAGCCTCAGTCATGCTGCGTCTTTTTGACGTTGTGCAGTTTGCTATGAAATTTGTTTAGGCCTTATTGTTCTCGCTACCATGTATTTAACTTTATCTAAGAAAAAAGATGACAAAAAATGCACTTAAAATAGGAAACTATTTAGCATAATTTAGAAATAATTTAAACTGCAAGGGCTAAAATTGTTATTTAAGCGGCTCCAACAGTCTATAGTTTTATGTGTTTGTTCTTGTCATCAGTATATTTTCCCAGAAAAATTTGTGTTTAATTTAAGTCAGAAATGTTCATACTAATAACATATTATAATAAAAAGTTATCTATAATAAGATTATCTTTAATCCCTCATTACAGTTAAAAAGTTGTAATTAGAACATAAAGTTTACTCTGTCTCCAAGCAACACTTGAATGAAACAAACTTGATTTGTTTTTTTTCATCAGGTTTGGAAATGATTCAAATCTAACCACAAGTGAACAAAAACACACAACACACTCCACTGTGTCATTATTTATTAAACAAAAACAAAATGAGTGAAAAACAGCAGCTTGGAGAACCTCCTTCAGCAGCAAGAACTCTTAGTCGTGGTTTTCTGTACGACTTTATCAGTATCTCACAGGCTTGGGGAGCAACTTCGACCCACTCTTCTTTCCAAAGTTGCTTTAGTCCATTGAGGTTTGCAAACACTGGTTTCTGCTCAGCTTTTTGAAGGTCCACCTGTGGCTACACCTGGACGCTCCAGAGCAGCAAACTGGCAAAACTCCTGCTTTTCAAGTGGTGATCCCACTGATAATCACCAGGTAATCAATACATTTGATCAGCAGCTCCTGGCTGATACTGAACCTCCTAAATCCTGTGAAAACAGTAAGAGTGGTCTGAGTTTTTTATGCATAGCTGTTTTCCATTTTGCTTTGTTTTTGTTTATAAATAGTAACATGGTGGAATAAGTTGTGGTGGAAGACCAGATCATTTTACAGCCCCTCACAAAAACTATGAAATCACCAGAATGTTCTTTGAATTGTTTAATTTTGTTTTAAAAACAAATCACAAACATGCTACAAAACTATTATTTTTCAAAGTTCCAACCTTCTGGCATTAAAAACAGTAAAAACAGTAAAAATATAATTGTTATAGTCAGTCACAATTGCTTTTTTCAGATCATATAGAGGAAAAAAAATATAGAATCATGAGAAAAATACTGCATCATTAGTATTTTGTTGCACCACCTCTAGTTTTTATAAGAGCTTGAATTTTCTAAGGCATGAACATAACTACTGACATACAGTAATCTTCATCAATTTGGCTCCAGCTGTCTTTTTTGCTGTTGCCAGATCAGATTTGCAGGTTGGAGTCTTGTCATTGACCATTTTCTTTAATTTTCACCAGAGATTTTCAACCGGATAGAGATCCAAACGGTTTGCAGGACATTCCATTGACATTATGTCTTTCTTAAATGGAAGGAATGGCTTTGTCCTATGGTGAGATGCATTATCAACTTGAAAAGTAAAGTTATCATTGCCAATCATCCTTTCAACTGATGGAATAAGAAAAGTGTCCAAAATTTATTGAAGATAAATGTCATCTCCTCCGTGTTTTTACCTGACATACAGGTTAAAACATCAATGACTGTGGAAATTTATATTTTCTTTAGTCAGTCATCTTCATAAATGTCTGTTTGGGTGTTAATTGACTTTTCTGGATGTAAATCCCATTTCTTTTTGGTGATTTCGTACAGTTTTGTCACAAACATTGACTCCAGTTTCTGCCCACTTGTTTCTTATTTATTTTATTGTGCATTTTCTGTTTTCAAGACGTTTTGCTTTAAATTTTCGATCTTGATGCCTTATTATGTTCCTTGGTCTATCAGTATGCTTCCCTTTCACAACTTTCGCATTTTGTTTGTACTTGGTCCAGATTTTAGACACAACTGACTGAGAACAACCAATACCTTTTGGAACATTCTATGATGATTTACTTTCTTGAAGTAGTTTCATAATCTTCTTTGTTTCAACTGACCTCTCTCGTGTTGGAGCCATGATTCATATTAATCTGCTTTGTGCAACAGCCTTCCAAGGAGTGAACACTTTTTTTTCGGTTGTGCTACTCAAACTTAGCACAAGTTGTGTCAACAATGAAAGCGCTATGGACAAAGTTGGCCCTGTGTTGTTGCTGTTTTTTTAAACTTATGGGGATTCTCCTGAGACTTCAGGAAGAGAGGCGCAGTGGAAGAAATGCTCTGGATGCTGCGACTGTTGCACGGAGTAGGACAGCTGTTATCCGCCGGAGATTTCAGGCTTTACAGCGCCTTCAGCTGGGGGACAGACAACGTTGCAGGGTGAGCTAACGCTGTTGCTTATATTCCTACCTTCGCTCTTTATGCTTGCATCTGGTCACACCCACAACCAATGAGTGAACAGGAGCTAAGCTTGCGCCGCCCACCAAAGCAGGGCCGGCCTCGAAAAAATGCCTGAGGAAATGCGCACAAAGCAAGCCAAGTGAAGTGGAGCCGGGACCTTTAGAGCTGGTGGAAAAGGGGCATTAGAGAGTTGTTGTTTTTCTTTCTGCTGTTCCCTTTTTCAGGGGTTGCCTCAGCGAGCAAACTCATCTAAAATATTTGGCAATTGTTTTATGCCGGATGCCCTTCCTGATGTAACCTGGGCTCAAACCCACAGCCTTAGGATTATGAGACCGCAGAACAAAGCAGGGCTGGAAACACTTGGACCTGACAATGATCTGAGAAACAGAAAAGACTAAATCCACTGAAAGGTGTGATCACTGAGTGGAGGCAGCTAATTACAGATGGACACAAATGAGTAGAACTGAACAGCAAGATTGATTTCCACTGTTATGCGGATGACACCCAGCTCTATGTTTCCAGTAAGCCCGCCTCCAACCTCCCACCATCCTCGCTTACCGACTGCTTGACTGACATAAAATCCTGGTTCACCTCAAATTTTCTTAAACTTAACAGTGACAAAACAGAGGTTCTTCTCATTGGTACAAAATCCACCCTGGCTAAAACCAAAAGCTTCAGTATTGACATTGATAACCGTTCCATTTCTCCCTCCCCTCAGGTAAAGAGTCTGGGTGTCATCCTCGACAGCACTCTTTCTTTCCAGTCTCAT
>NC_051451.1:2186095-2188926 GCF_001649575.2 Kryptolebias marmoratus | reverse complement strand
TGATTTTATACATTCTTTTCTTATTTATTTTTATTTACTTTCTTTTTCTTTTCTTTCTTTCATTGTTACATCTTATTTTCTGTTACTGCTGATTTTATTCTTTGTACGGTGTCCTTGAGTGCCAGAAAGGCGCCTTGAAATAAAATGTATTATTATTATTATTATTATTATAAGATAGGCTAAGGGAAACAATGGGAATTTACACGAGGTAAACTGAAAACAAGCTGAACACTGGAACATGTCTAAAAGGAATAAGGAAAACACAATAACACAAGAGAAAACTCAAGCCTACAAAACAAAACCAAAAACACTCCTGAATCATAACATGATGAGCAGAAAGTCGATTTCAAAGTCACGTGGTCCCTTCTGACCCTCTCTTTTCAGTTTTAGATGGCCATCTGGACAAATAACTATCCCCCTCACCTTGAAAGGTGAGCAATGTTGTAATTGTCTGTATGTATTGGTGTGTGTGTAATGAAGGTTTCAGAAAGTAATTATTAGATCTACATCTGCAACTGATTATCTTTGGAATTCTTCTAATTCAAGTTGGCTGCTACAGCTAACTGACCTTAACAAATTAAAAATGGCTGTAATTCTGCCAATTTTACAGATACTGAGCTATAAATTGAGATCTTTGTTTAAAATTTTGGTATGTAAGGCAGCAGGCAATATGCATTTCTTCAAGGAATAAATATGATGACGCTGTGGATCAGTGGTTAGAGCAGTTGTTCTCTAATGAGAAATTTGGAGGTTCAATTCCTGGCAGGAGTCACATGTCAAAGTGTCCCTGGGTAAAACACTGAACCCCTCACTGCCTCCGATGTGTCCCATCTGTCTGAATGTGATCTAAGGCACTGATTAGTCTCTATAGAAGGACATATTTGTAGAGATGCAGCAGAGTGCTGGATGGATGTGTGTGGATGGGTGGATGAGGCCACAGATTGTGATGTAAAGCACTTTGAGTGGCCTGGTTGGCTGGAAAGGTGCTTTATAAGTACAGTCCATTTACCATATTTATAAACATTGTGTTTTAGTGTTTACTTTTGGTTTCACTTACTATCTGATTATATTTAAGCATCAAAATCCTTTTGCTAAGTTTTATAAGAAATAAAAAAAAATGTTTGGCACTCCTACATATTTTCTCATATTAATCCAGTTAGTTTGTTAACGTGTTCGACTTTTTTTGGTTGACACATTGACTTCCAAGTCTTCATAGGTCTCTAATATGTAATGCTGAAGGTCCTGAAAAAACATCCCTTTGTGACAGTTTTAGGTCTGAGAACTGTATGACTTTACAACATTATTGCTATAAAAAAAAATAAAAGTATGGCATTTTATCAAACAAGTGCTTCGTGAATTTCCAAGGTATTACCTACAGCATTATGTTATATTATGTATGTTAGACAATGTCAAGATGTATTTCCATCCATCCGTTAATTTTCTGAACTCACTTGGGCGTGTTCAGAGTCACAAGAAGCTGGTGCCAGGCTCCAGTGGTCATTGGATGAGAGGTGAGGGACACGCTAGACAAATTGTCAGTCCATCACAGGGCCACATAAAGATACACAACCATGCTCACTCACTGTCCAATTTAGTGTTTTTCTTTCTTTGGACTGTGGGAGGAAATTGGAGTATACTGAGGAAACCTATGGATGCATAAGAAGAACATGCCAACTCCACACAGAAAGGCCCCAGCCAGGAGATGAACCATTGCTAACCATCCGTTCCCATTATTTATTTTGCCTCATTGTTGCTCAATAAGCCAACAGGAAATTAAAAAATAAAACATCACATATATTAAAAATCCCAACTTTGATATCTTAAGATTTTAGATACTTTGTCTTGGAGATACAGAAGTGTTTTCAAATACAAACCTGGTTACCTCCGACAAGGAGGTTATGTTTTCAGGAGTGTTGGTTTATTTGTTTGTTTGTTAACAAGATTACTTAAAAACTAATAAACAAATTTTGATGACATTTACATGAAACATTGGGGTTGTCACATAAAACAATTTGCTGGTGATTCGGATTACCATTAAATCGTGATCTGGATCTGACTATTTTTTATACAACTCCATGGCCTCAGCTAGTGCTGGGCGATATAACGATACATGTCGTGGGGACGATAGAAAAGTGTCTATCGTGATATATTTTCTTCTATCGTCTCTATCGTTTCTATCATAATTGTATCAATGATTCATGTAAATATTTCATAACGTAGGCTACGACGAATGTATTAGTGTTGTCACTTTGCATACATTCAGTTTATATAACTGATAAATAAGAAGAAAAAATAACTATTTTGCGAAGAACCTCCGTTTTGCGACATGATGCTGCTTTACGTTATTTGACTCACGTGTGGTTTTGCGACATGCTTTACGGCATTTAACTCATGAGTGCTGAAAGACGGATATGGATGGTGTATCAAACACAGGTTCGCAACAACTGGAAATAGCTATGCAGGCAGCCGAAAAGAACTTTTACCAAAACGAAATGGTACGTCTGTGATTTGGTTGTATTTTGGATTCAAGAAGTCCGACACAGAGCAGAAAACGGCTATTTGCAAGCTCTGCTACAAGACGATTTCCTCCTCAGACGCCAACACAACATCCATCCATCTATCCATCCATTCTCTTCCGCTTATCCGGGGTCGGGTCGCGGGGGCAGCAGCCTAAGCAGGGAGACCCAGATTTCCCTCTCCCCAGCCACTTGGGCCAGCTCCTCCGGGGGAATCCCAAGGCGTTCCCAGGCCAGCCGAGAAACATAGTCCCTCCAGCGTGTCCTGGGTCTTCCTCTGGGCCTCCTCCCGGTGGGACGTGCCCAGAACACCTC
>NC_051451.1:2175217-2183784 GCF_001649575.2 Kryptolebias marmoratus | reverse complement strand
CCATGACGAGCACAGAAGTCCAACAACAGAACACCGTTCGGGTTCAGATCAGGGGGGCCGTTCCTCCCAACCACACCCCTCCAGGTCTCACTGTCATTGCCCACGTGAGCGTTGAAGTCCCCCAGCAGAACAAGGGAGTCTCCAGGAGGGGCACGCCAACACAACAAACCTCTTTTATCATTTAAATAAGAACCACGAAAAAAAATACACGACAGTCCAAAAAGTGTGCGGTCAAGCATGTTATAAAAGACCCGGGGAAAGTTACGAAAAGAAAAACTCTAGCCAGTCAAAGATAACGGAGTCTTTAGCATGATGCACGCCGTATGAGAAAACTTCCCAGCGACATAAACAAATCACAGTTGCCATCTTGCATTACATATGTAAAGGCATGGCCCCCGTGTATACAGTTGAGAAGGACAGCTTCCGAGACCTCGTCAAAGTCCTTGACCCGAGGTACATTATGCCCAGTCGCCAGCACTTCAGTGAAGTCGAGCTGCCTCGCTTATATGACGCATGCCGGACCAAAGTAGAAAAGGAGGTTCGCAGTGTGGTGCATTATGCCTTGACAACTGACCTGTGGACGAGCAGAGTGATGCAGCCTTACATGAATATAACCATTCATTTCATCCGTGAAGACTGGACCCTCTGTACTCACTGTTTACAGACTGCCTACTTCCCAGATGACCACACAGGAGCTATGTTAGCCCAAGGTACGTTACTCTTGCAATAATTTGTATCATTCTACTCTTGCTACACATTTATTCTATTCATAATTATTTTACTAATGTGTGTGTGTATGTAGAGAGAGAGAGCGCAATAGAGAGAGAAGGGCTTTTATGAAATGTGGGCTTGGCTGGTCTTGTATTGACCTTTTTAAATATACTGTTCTGTCATTTTTTTACTGTATTAATTCCGAGAGACACCCCAAATTAATAAAGTAATAATCTATCTAGGTCTAAGAGATACACTGGAGTCATGGAGACTTCAAGAATGCCACCTAGTCTGTGCCACCACTGATAATGCCACTAACAACATCTCTGCAATGGAACTGAATGAGTGGGAACGGCTACCATGCTTCGGCCACCGTCTACAGCTAGCTATTGGTAAGTGTAAAACAATCTAAAAATGGCCTAGTGTAATATTGCAATGGTAATATAGTAACAACAACAAAAATATTAGTGAATTGAAGTTAGTTTAGTGTTCCTCATGTGTTATGTTTGATCAGCCTACATACAACACATTATTACTGAACAAGTTATATTTGCCTTCATTTTATAACTACTTATGGCAAAGACTAAATTCTGATACTAGTTGCCCACAGATGTAGTTGTATTATCATAAATTTAAATACAAAAAAATCCATAAATTATTTAAGTAATATGTCACACAGTGGAAATTTGTTTTTATTTTTTAAAGTGTGATTTTTATTGTTGGGTGTTTTTGTTGCATGTTTTTATTTTTCTATGTATTTGCATGTTTGTATTTTTTTATCCACTGTGGACTGAGGACTAAATTGCTGATGCCAGCCACTTGCGGGGGGTGGGGTGGGCGTGCCGGGAGACAGCGTATCCGGGACCTGCCAGACGTTGGCTGTGGATTTTAAAGGGCAGAGGACTTCACATTGAGAGAGAGAGAGAGAGAGAAACAACCAGGAAGACTCGTTACAGAGGATGGCAACCCCGAACGAGCAAGTGGTTTGCACCGAAGGATCCAATCAGCGGAACGACGTGTCGGATCGATAGCGGGCAGAGGGGGAACTCTGCCCTGGTCCGTAAGTAATGTTCCACTGATTGTCTGCAGGGACCATTTAAAAGTGTAAATAGGACATCCGCCACTCGGTGATCACTATTCTGGCCCAGGTGTTTTGTTCCAGCAGGATGCCTGTGGGGCGGCGCTTTGCATGGATCGACTGGAGTGAGCTGCAACGATCGCAGGAGGCGGTGGACTCGGGGCTGTGACGTCAGACTGAATGGAGCGCAGGATTCGCTGTTCGAATCGGACTCCGTGGATGTCGCCCTTGTAGGACAATTTTAGCTTGTTTGGGACTGGAACATTTTAATATTTTTCATGTGTTTTTACTGTCATTTAAAAAGAAAACTGAGCATTTTTATCCCTTTTGGGGAATAAAAATTCTGATTGATCGAACTGTCCTCCCTTGGTGCCGTTTGACTGCTTTTCTCCTTGTTGTCTGGGAACCTGTGATTACCAGCCGACATTAAGCTGGGTGCTACAAATACATGATGAAATTAAAACTACTCTCAAAACATGTTATTACATTACATTTTTATTTTATCTAAACAGAGAACGCTCTGAAAGCTCTCAGACCAACATCTACAAAGCAGGCTGTAGAACGTGCAGTTGGGGCATGTAAAAGGGTGGTGAGTGCCTTCTCCAACTCATGGAAGAGGAAACGTGACTTGGCCAAGGCTCAGGCAGTGCTAGACTTGCCTCCCCATCAGCTCATCACTGAAACCCCCACAAGATGGGGTTCACAGCAGCAGATGATTGAGAGGTTCCTAGAGCAGGAGAAAGCTCTGTCACAAGTCCTCCTTGCAGACAAGGTGAGACATGGACACTGGACATTACACACTGATTCTTTTCATTGTGGATTCTGATTATGTTTGCAGCCTAGATTCACCTCCTTATGAAAGTAACCTATTTCCTTTGCTATCTGACTTAGGTAAGAAATCTGGTGCCAAGCTGGCAAGACATGATGGTGCTGGAGTCCATGAACAAGGCACTGGGTCCATTGTTCGAGTTTATCGATGCTTTGTGAGGGGAGAAGTACGTCACTGAAATCTTTTCTGAAACCGGTACTGTACCTCTTCAACAACGAAATCCTCAGCCGGAAGGATGGGGACACAGAGCTCACAAAAGCAATCAAAAAGGGTATCTTCAAGTACCTCAATGAAAAGTATGATGACAATGCCATGGACAACCTTCTAGACATGGCAACACTTGTTGACCCACGATTTAAGACAGCCTACATGAAGGAAGAGAGGGTGGAGTTTATAAAGATGAGAGCTGCAGCAGAGCTGGTAGACATGGCGTCGCCAGCAGCTGAAAGTGCAGAAACAGCAGCCACCTCAATTTCACCACCAGTTGCTGAAGATGATCCAGGGCCTTATCCAACAAAGAAAGCAAAGAAGAGTTTAGGTAGCTACTTCAAAAAGGCACTAGCAGCAGGCCAAGGCACCACCCATGCTCAGCCAAGCAGAGCATCCATTGAACTGGAGCTCTCCATGTATCTTCAGGCACCTGGGCCTGACTCAGAGACCAACCCTCTGGAATGGTGGAAGCAGCATGAGTTGAACTTCCCATTGGTGGCCAGGCTCGCCAAGAAGTACTTGTGCATTCCTGCTACTAGTTCTTCATCTGAACGGGCCTTCAGTGCGAGTGGGAACATCATTACATGCAAGAGGTCATGTCTTAAGCCAGATACAGTTGACCAACTTGTGTTCCTTGCACTCAACCTATAAATTTAACAGAAAAAATATTTCTACTTCTACAAAGTAAGCTTTTATGTTTGCACTTTTTTATGGTTCTTGCCTTAAACAGAGTTATGTTCAACTCTGATATTTACTTTTGATCCTTCATATTGCTAGTATGGTTTGCAGACTTCGCACTACAAGGTTACAGATTTCAGAAACTTGAAAAATTCGTTATTTTTTATAACTAAGTTTTGACAAAAATGTTAAAAATTGAGTTTATTTTGATAATTCAGTTTAAATGTCTGTAAAATTTTGAAAAAAATGTGAAGGCTACTGTAGCTTTACCTCAGCCTCATCTGTTATCATTTGAGACATATTACTGTACTAAAATGCAACAGTTGTCATTTGTGAAAGTTCAGATAAACTTTGAAATAAAGCTTGAAAAAAGTAATCAATGAGATTATTTTTTAATATTTTTCAGAGAATAACTGAAAACGTACATAATTGGGGTATATCGTGATGTATTGTCGTTGTCGTGATATAAAATTATCCATATCGTGATATAGAATTTTTTCCATATCGCCCAGCACTAGCCTCAGCAGAGGTTTTTGCTCTCCGAGTTCTTCTAGTTTAGATTCTATTCATTGGACTTAATATCTTCTGCTGTCTGGAAGCCAAGTATTATTTATCTAATACCCCGTTTCCATAGAAATGAGGCCATTGAGTGCCCCAAATATTTGCCAGATCCCTAAATGGTCTTCCAATGATCTTTCAATAAACAAAATGTTTGCCATGGTCTGCATCAAATTTTGAACAGCTGAGAGATCTGGTCAATGTTTGATCACTTTGTTGTTGGCTAGTGGTTTCCATTCTGTGGAAAGGGGCCATAACATTTTACAGCTTTGCAAAAAGTATGCCATTCAGGCACACATCATGTGTCCCTTTCCAACTTTTGCATGCAACAAGAATATTTATTCTTTTTGTTTCCCACCATTCAACCTAAACTAAGTCTCTTTTATGTTAATTTATCATGTTGGAGATAAAGATTGTACCAAAGTGTGAAACAAATGCTTTAACTTTACAGTAGAACTGGCCCATCCTCACCTCTGTAGTTCTTAACATAAGAGGTTTGCAGCACAGCTGTTGTATTGTTATATCATACATTAGACTGAACACTACTTGTGTGTTATTGTGTCCACCCCCTGCAGCAGTGCTCTCCTGCTGTTCTGTGCTACTGAGGCAGTAATTGCGTAGACTTACTTTGGTTTACACTCTGTCCACAACCTTATATTACCTCGGCATTTGCTTGCTGTGGCATTTTACAGCCTCGGGAATTATGCATAATGCTGTGTAACTCCTATAACTTGCTTGAGAACTTTATGCAGCGTTATGCTCTCATCAGCAAGCTTCAACTCTAGACAGAGCTGCTCAATGTTCCATTGTAAAGTCCCTGCAGACCAGGCACTAATATGGAATTGTTTTAGTTTTATTCACCCTGCCTAAATCATCAGCAGAAATAAACACCACAATTTCTCTAATTTACTTCCCATCAGCCCTCTGTTGCTCTATTTTAAATGTTTTAATTTTTGAATGTCTGCAACTCCAAATCTTGGAATTTTACTACAAATTTATTCTGTCCAAGAAATTTCCTCCTAACAATCCTTCTCTTCCTCTGTTCCATCTGTCTGCTCTCATCTCCTATTTTCTGCCATTCATTTTCTCCATCATCGCCTTCTGTTGGCTTGTAACTGCTTGAACCCTGACTGACATTGTCACAGTGTTGTCATGACAACAATACAGAGTTTTAGGAGTTGCTAATTGTTGCACAGTTATATTTTTCTTGCTGTTATATGAGTCTCATCAGTGCAGAACCCCCTGTTGGCTTTGCTGCAGGACCTTGATATCCAGATTACATTCTTCCTACTCTTGTTTTAACTTTCACACCTCAGAGGCATGAGTCAAATTTGCACCAGGGGAAAAAAGTATGACCAATAAGCCATGAAAATCTCTTATTTTTTTCCTCGACACTTAATTTTCTTTTTCTTTTTATAGATCACCATAAAAGAAAACTATTGTTGCAATCAAAAGAAGAAGAGATAATCTTTACATTTCTCAAATCACAACCTTTTAAATGGAATGCCAACTGTTTTTAGGTCAAGTAGAAAGTGTTTTCTGAGCAACAACAATTACTTTGTAACTAATAACATAACAATAATTTCAGTTTAAAACTTTGGCATTAAAGGTGGCAGGAAAAATGCATTCCCTCAAGAAATGCTAGATTTTTAATTATCGCCCTCTGTTAATAGGTGAAGACGGACAATAATGTTTGTTTCTATTATTTAAGATATCTCATGAACCAGTGGATACATTGTAAGAAAAAATGCAAAAAGTAATCAGTGAATGAGCATTTACAACTCATTAACTTTTGGAATGAACAAAATTGTCCCTACACACTCGGCGGCTTGGCTCAGTGGGTAAGCAGGGTTAGGGGTTTGACCCCAGCTGCATGCCCTTGAGCAAGACACTGAATGCCATACTTCCCCTGGTATGTCTATTGGTGTGTGATTGAGATTTTAAAAAGTGCTCTATAGAGTTTTTTAAGTATTTAATAGAAACCACTGTATAAGTTTGTGTGTGAGGAGGGGTGAGTCGGAAACATTCTAAAGCGCTTTGCAGAACCTGGAGAGGCTAAAAAGGTGTTCTATATGTGTATCTCATTTACCTTTTAGCACTGTTCATGATGGCTGCCAAAGACAATTTACCTTCAAAACACTTTTTTTTTCTTCTGCTTTCAGCAAAGGCAAACACTTTTTCCTCCACCCCACCCCCCACCCCCATTTGCCCTGCGTTTTGCCGTATCCTGTATTGTTTGGCTATTTTCTTTATTTTTTGGAGCCTCTCTTTGCATAATTTCCGAATTGAAAATTATTATGGATCTGGTCAGCTGGTCTCTCAACGCAATAGACCAAATTTTCTCAATGAAAAGACTGGGCAAAGTAGAGCCCTCTTGCCCCAATGGGACATATCCAGCTGGATAGCCAATGGATTCCTGGGGCGATTGGAAGGTTGTGTGTTTGTCTGTACTGTCGGTCGAGAATGTTGAAGACGTATACATAATTGGATTCTTGATAACAGGATTTCTGCTGTTTGGACTTGGCTGTCACCTGGCATATTGTGAAATTCGGAAGACGTTGGCACTGTTCAGGCCATTGTAAGGCTGCCTGGCCATGTGAAGTAATGTGCTAAGCAGTGAATGCTCAGACTCAGTTGCTGTGGAAGCAGAGACGCAGACAGGACGCGACTTTTGTGAGTGGCAGGCCAGCTGTGGACCCTGGAAATCGCTGGCCAAATGGAATCGACTTTGGAGAAGTTATTAGCTTAGCTCTGAGGTAATGACCACATTAATTTGGCTGATTGGAATTGCCTTTAGGATGCACCAGTGAGAACTCTACGGCAGACAGGAAAATTAATGGTGTCGGCCTGACCTAAACAATATTTGCTATCTAATTCTGGCTCCACTTGAGTCGGCCTTGGAAGGCTGGTTAACTCAAGTTCTCCTGGATGTTATGTAAACAAGATGCTCTGCTTCCATCAGTTCTCCTCCCAGGACACCTATGGATCTGTGCTGGAGCCCTACCAAGGCCGGCTGATAAACTTTCCATCACTATCAGGGCTATGGCAGAGAGGGCTGTCTGAGACAGTGTTTATGGACTTACTTCACAATTCATCACACATGCACACACATATTATGCACACAACCCCCCTCAACTCACCGCCTCTGCTGGCCCCCCTCCCTTTGCCCCCCATGTATGGCAACCTAGGTTAAACGTGATGCGCCTGGTATGGCTGCGTCGCTTGGGTGAGCTGAATTGGGAGCCCCACTCCTCCCACCCCCCCTTCACACTCAACCCTCACCCAGGGGGAATAGGGCAGCACCTCCTATGGCTGCAGCCTCAGGCACCCTGTCTCCCCATGTCTTATGTTTCATGTTATTTGTTTGTTGTACGGGCTGTACTGAATCATAATTTCGTACCACAAACATGCAAACGTGAACTGGTATGACAATAAGATCCTTGAATCCTTGAATAAAAACGAATGTAACTTACTCAGTCTTACAGATATCTAAGAATTGATGTGGTAGTAGCTGAGAATTATTCCTAACATGTGTTTTGAGTGCAAACACAAAACAGGAAGGAAAGTTAAAACAGTGGAGCTATGAACTTTAGCTGTTTGATTAGAATAGCAGGTGATGTTTTTTGTCTGTGTTTACTTGCTGTAAATGACAGCAGTATTTCAGTGTTGTTTATGAGTCCTGAAGTAAGTAAACATTGTCAACACCACATGTTAGTTCAGGAGAGACGTACCTATGATGTGACACAGGTGTCTGCACCTGGAATCTGAGTAAGTATAGACATTTTCTAAGATACATTTTCTCTGTAAGCTCATTTGGGGATTGTGTGAATTGTAGTGTGCTTTATGGTTCTGCTGCTTAGGAGGTCAGGATTTGTCTCTCGCAGTGAGCCCAATTTTGAATCACATGGACAGAGCAGAGCACACAGAACTGGAGTGGTGCAGACACACACCAAACTAAGCAAAGAACCATTTTAGAAGAAAATTTAGGCACTTCACCGGCAGCATGTCACAAAGACACAGTTGTTTCTCATTTTTTAAAGTTGAATCTATGAAAACATAGCAACAATAAGGCCAATTTATAGACAGAAAATAGTCATTTAGTCGCAACAAGATAATTCTTAAACAGCTTTTAGCAAAAAACTTTCCATACAGTAGTGAAGGATCTCCTAGGTCCTGTGTTCGGTCTTTGATGTATCTCACAAATGAAAACGCTTGATTTAAACCCACCAACTCTAAAATCATTTGTCATCATTAACTGACACACCTAAAATCTTACTGACACTAATAGTAAGGAAAGCTTCTTGAGAGTTGTCTCATTAAAACATTCTTTAATCTGTTTAAATTAATTATCTGGAAAACAGGAATTTTACATCCACTCATTTAATCAAGGAAAAAGTAAATTAAAAAAACATCTTTACTTTAAGCCTTAAAATGCTTTTTACAGTTGTACAGATGCAGACAAATTTGCTTGCATTTCTATTAAATACAACAACCCCCCCCCCC
>NC_051451.1:2169557-2175000 GCF_001649575.2 Kryptolebias marmoratus | reverse complement strand
TGTCCACAGGGACATGTTAAACTGTAATCAGCATCACAGCTGTCTGCAGTCTTATAATCAGTCAGTCTGCCTGTTTAAAGGGTGACAGGTAGTCACAGGGCTGTTTGGTATCATGGTGTGTAACACTGACCATGGAGCACAGAAAGCTGAGGACAGAGTTGTCTCAGGAGCTTAGAAAGAAACTGATTGAGCAGCATGTTAAAGGTAAAGACTATAAGACCATCTCCAAGCAGCTTGTTGCTCCTGTGACTACAGCTGCTCAGATTATTCAGAAGGTTAAGGTCCACAGGACTGGAGACAACCTCTCTGGACGTGGACACAAGAGGACAGCTGATGTCAAATTGAAGGGACAGATAATAAGAGATTGGAGAGGAACTCCAAGGTCAAGGGTCATCAGTGTCAGATTCCACCATCAGTCACTGTTTGAACCTAAGTGGACTTAAGGTGATTGAGGGGGACCCCAAATCATAAAAATCCAGACTGTCTTTGTAAAAATGCATATTGACAAGCCACAAAGCTTCTGGGAGAATGTCCTTTGGACAGATGAGACAAAACTGGAGTCTTTTAGCAACAAGTCCCATCAGCTCTGTGCTCACAGTCCTCAGTGTCAGAAAGCTTGGTTTCAGTCTCAGGTCATGGGTCTATCAACAGGATCATGAGCCAAACCTCACAGCTAAACATCCACGAATGGCTCAGAACAAATCATTGGATTGTTCTGAAGTGGCCTCTGAGCCCTGATCTAAATCCTGTAGAACATCTGTAGAAGGAGCTGAAGCTGTAAGGAGCTGTATGTTGGACAGGTGGACCAACATACCTGTGGACAGGTCAAGTCTCAGAGAGAGGGACAGACATCACTTTACTGCAGTGATTGACTCTAAATGTTGAGCAACAAAATATTAAGTTCAGGGTACCGTCCTTATTATCAATGTCGGTTTTATTAGATTCTTCTTTTTTTTAAACTCTGTTTAACCAAAATTCAAAAACAATGATTTTCATTAGTTGTTTTTAGTATTTTTTTATTGCTTTTGACAGTTTCATGTTATTTCAGTCACCTTTGAGAGTTTTTCTTTCTTTAAGAAAAGGTTACCACTAAATTTGTCCATGTCTGAGCTGAAAAACATACTACTGTATGTGACATTTTGTTACTATGATTTATTGAAATTAAAATTTCTTGTGTGCTTTTGTCTGTCTGTTAAAAAACGTCTCATCAACCACTTGATAAACTGTAAAAAAAACTCTTAGAAAGTAATCATTGGAGGTACAATTACAACTTTTTAACTCTTACAGCCAACCCAAATCAAGATGGTTGCCACAGCTAATTGACCATCGAAAATACAAAAATGACTCTAACTCAGTACTTTTTTACAGATATTATGGGGTGTGGTCATAGGTGAGAGTCATCTCCAACACAAAGTCTGAGTGCTAGCAGATCATTTGTGATCTTTGTTTAAAGCTTTTGGCATGCAATATGGCCAGAGTTTTATATTTTCTTTTCCATACACCTAGCGGAAAATAAGTTGCCAATCTTGCTATCAGAAAACCAAAAGGTTTCTATTTTAGGTAATTTGTTTAAACAAAATCATTCAAAGTGAAACGCTACAAACAAAAGGCAAGGATGTAAACTCCTGCAGTGACAGTTGTGTCTGCAGAGTACAGACAAACAGTGATGGCACATGACTAGTTTGGTTTTGTTTAAAACACACACACATAAGTCTTGCTACTGTTGACAAACCCATAAAACTAAAAACAAAGAGTTCACTGGAAGTTTGTCAGAGTTTTCTGGAAGATGAAAAGCAAATAAAGTCAAGAGAAAAATGCAATTATTGTTTCGTTTTATTCTTTCAAGTCTTGTATTTGCAGCTACATGTCAGGTAAACACACAGTGACAGCTCTGTGTCTTTTCAGCAGGGAAGATATTTCTGCTTGCTTATCAGAACTGGCCTACAGCACATATTTTATCATTTTCTACTGTCAGCTTCACTGTAAAGGGACAACTTTGTCAAGCTGTGGATTCTTTCATTATCAGCTCTTTGCATGTGTTTGAATTTGCTGAGTGAAAATCCGACTCAGATATGAACCCAAGCTGGTGTAGCAGCACATCAGATTTCTGCCTCGCTTGTACCAAACCGAGGCTCTTTCCATGGCAACTGTATCAGTGGCATTTTGACAGACGCAGGCCGCGTACCAACCAAATGACAAATCAACAACGCTGATTCCATCAGACTTCCAATGAAATGCTTTTTATTCCTGTCTTTGTGTGTGCATGCTTTCTGTATGTCTGTCTTCAAAGATGGCAGAGCCATGCATCTAAAATCAGAATGCTAAGTGTGCCAGTGGGATGAAGAAAATAAAGTGGCAGTTTTAATTCAACAGGAAATGATACATGCTGTCAAATAATCACTGACAAAAAATATTACTGTCCTAACAGTGATTAAAAACTACAGACAGTTTTTTTCATTCTAAAAGGTACATATGCAATGTTCATCTTGCAGATTTCAACTTTTTAAAACAAGCTTAGAGTGTCATGTATGTTACAACACTGATGGGATAAAATAGGCTAATCAAGGACATGGTTTTGTGTCTGTGGTAGGCAAAACTGTTTTCTCATTTTGATTGCCATTAGTCAAAAGCACTCTCTAGAATCATAAAGGATGGTTAAAATGGGTGGCATGACGGAGCAGTGGTTAGAGCTCTCACCACCCAACAAGGTCATAGGTTTGCCTCCCGGCCTGGACTCTTTCTGGTGTTAGACATGTCCTAAGTAAGTACTATTAAGAAACAGAGGAAAACCAATTGTTTAGTTGCCTTTATCGGCTGTGTCAAGGCCTGCCATATCATGAGCAGTTCACTGATGATGGCCACATGCTTACACATCACGATAGCATTACACCCACAGAATCACTTGCTTGAACCAGTTAAAGCCAGTTTTTGACAACACATAGTACGATTACTGATATCATGATTAAGTGTTGCTCCGACCCTCTGTGTCGGGAGGAGCCTAGGATCTATAAGAGTCGATGATTCCTTTGTTTGAGACTTCTCTCTGCTGCATCCATAAGATGTTGTAGACAGAAGTCCTAGCCCTGGCCTTGTAATAATTTTCTGCCTATTAAGAATAAATAGTTAAACTGTAGTTCTTTTGTAGCACCATCCTTTAAAGGGCAAATTGCATGAGATCTCCATCCTGTGGAATAAAAGGACCGGAAGTGAGCTAAGGGTGGGTTCAACACTGGGTTGAGTTTACATGTTCTCCCAATAAATGCCTGTTTTTTTTTTCGGGTACTCCGGTATACATATACATGTTTTGTTAATTGGTAACTCTAAATTGTCCCTAGGTGTGAGTGAGAGTGTGAATGGTTGATTTTCTCGTTTGAGGTAGGTAGGTAGGTAGGTAGGTAGGTAGGTAGGTATATTTATTTATATAGCACTTTTCAGCACAAGGCAACTCAAAGTGCTTTGAGGATGAGAGTTGGCCACATTAACACTGTAAAATCTGGTGAATGTGCTTGGGAAGATCATGATGCAGCAGCACATATTGTTTCCAGCAGAAGGCCCCTCATAGTTGTCCAGGAAGTGGAGACACTCCTGGTAGAGTGTGTCTTCACGCCTTACAGTAGGGAGCAGCATCCTGCACCGTAGGTATGGCAGATGATATCCATAGTCCAGTGCAGGAGAGCCTGCTTGGAAAGAGGACAACCTAACCTTGGACCTCCATAACATAAGAACAGCTGGTCTGAGCAGAACACCACTGGGAAAACAGGTGCCACCTATTTTCATATTGCTGAAAGGGTGCCCTGGAGTTTTAAATGGTGTGTCTGACGGGATCTGAACACCCAGTTAGCTGCAGCCCAAACCTTCCAGTGGCCACACCCACAGACAGCAGATCCCTCCTGGTTGGAAGACACCAGGGGATGCTGTGACACAGGCTATGTAGCAGTGGGAACCATAGCCATGCTGGCCAGTACAGAGCTACCAGCAACAATCTGTGCCCTACCTGAAAATTCTCTGAAGAGTAGGCCAAATCAGGGAAAGGGGCGGAAAAGTGTACATGTGGACCCTTGGCCAAGGATGAGCTAGTGCCTCCTGGCCTAGAGTGTCTGATGCCCCAGTAAGGGAATACCATAGCGGACAATAAGTCAACCCCTTCGTGGGCAAACATAAGATGTACCAAGGAATTTACAAGGCATCCAGCATGAGCCCTGGCATTGTAAGCTTAACAGAGGAGGTTATCTGTAACATGACATTGAGCATGTGGGCACCCAACATCATGACGCAAAGCTTCATCTGGTGACACAATGAATGAGGCAACAGCAGGTTCAATGGCTGGCATTTGATCCAAGAATGTCTTGACCGACTCATGCATAGCCTTCAACACCCAACCATCTGTGGAGAGGTGTAAAAAGGTTTTAGGGTCCCCCCAACAAGCACGCAACTCCCTCAGGTACTTCTCTGATGTAGAGACAGAAAAGGGAGAAGGAGCCCATCAGTGTCTGAAAAAAGCACTTCCAGGAGTGGACTCCTGCCCCTGTGGGACATCTAACTTTAGCTGCCTCAAGGCCATATGCATGATGTCCTGCATAGAGCTGTCTCTTGACCCAATAGCTGCACTCTGAGACAAAGAGAGTGAGCCAGTCTCCAAAGCGCGAGATGACTGGGCCTCATCTTTACTCTCAAAGTGAGAGGCAGAGGCAGCCAGAGACAAGACATCTTCCTCTGCGCCAACTCAGGCATAGGTGGAGAAGAGAACCCAGTCTCCGCCACTGAAGTATCCAGCTGGTGTGCCTGAAAAAAGGATTTCATCTCTGCCAGTTCTGCAGACAACTGCTCAACCCTTGTGGAAAGGCCCTGATCAGTCTTAGCTTGCCTTTTCTTACTAGGAACCACAGTAACCGTGGCTTCACCCTGGTGCTTCAACTGCCTAGGTGGGGCCACCTGCCTAGAAGGTGGAAGGTCAGTGTTACACTCAGGGACAAACTGGGCCAGCTGAGACACCCTCATAGCATGCAGTTCATGGAGGAATTCTCAGACAGGGCCTCCACCAAGTGATCATGCCCAAAGCAGGCAGGGCAAGAAAGGCTAACACCATTAGCACCAACGCCCCCCTGACCCGGAAACGAGAAGCGGTTAAAGAAAATGGATGGATGGAGTGATAAACAAACAAACACATAGCAGACTCCAGGAAAGACCAGAAGTGTGACAAGGCAGGACTTGACAGGATTCAAACTCGCAACACAACGACGAAGTTTTAAGAGTTTTATTGTGGACTGGACAGGAGCGGGAACTGTGACTCTAAACAGGACACTCACGTGACCGTCGTGGACTGGAACCGGAACAAGTAAGTTCTTCTTGGCTTGGTTACTAGTTGCAGACAGGCTTGTCTGAAAGGGGCTGAGGCGAGAGGGAAAGTCCAGGTGCAGGCGAGGTGTCGTTACCAGAGGGTCAG
>NC_051451.1:2131853-2164228 GCF_001649575.2 Kryptolebias marmoratus | reverse complement strand
GTATTTATGGGGACCAGAACAGGTGAAACAGATGACTGTGATTACTTGGGCATGATAATATGGGCGTGGCTTGAACTGTGGATGAATGGAAAGTTAAGTGGCTGTGGCAAGAGGCGTGGCAGGAACAGATGGAGCTGTGACAAAGTGTCAGCAATAATCTTGTAATGTAGCAAATCCTGGTATTTTTGTTGACTGTAGTGATTTTGCTGATAAGATGATTCATCATATTACTGTAAGCCCCAGGAGTTTCCACCATTAAAAAAGCAAACAAAAAGCAAAGCACTTGTGCAAACATTTCAGAATGTGTTGGAGCTTCAGTGTGGGACTCGGCTGAAATCGACCACTCAGCTCTAACTTCCTGAAACTCTTCAGCCTGGCTGACAATCACAGCAGCAGCTCATTAGCAGAGAAGCTGCTGATGTGAAACGACACTCAGACCAAACTGTTGACTGGTAGGTGGTGAGAAGCACCGGGAAGGGAATCGTTAACACCACAGCTGATGGACTTACAGCTGAAAATAAAAGAAACTGTGGCAGGTGTGTTTTTACTCACTGCTCACCAACTAATTATATTTTATAAAACTGCAGGAGGGGAAAATATTGCCTCCAAGCTGACACAGTAAAATGTGCCATACATGTGCTGCACAGTTTTCAGCACAGCTACATCTCTGGTTTAACTGGTTTTAAAAGCTTTAGTCAATCTCTAATGGGCTTGTAACACTAGAGTAAAACCCACGTTTTCCAGATTTACAGCTTTTCTCACTGCAGGTACATTTTATAGTCACACACATGTGAGAGCTGTTTGAAAAACTCACAAACGCTTGAATGTTAACACAATCCCAGGCATCATCACTCCTGGCATATAGAATTTGTCTATTCAGATGCTTTATTTTGTGACAAAATGTAGCATTAAGCAGCTAAACATTCTGACTTTGATCATGTAGGTAAATAAGTAAATAAATAAGTACCCCAGGCCCGCTATACAGCAGACATATCTAAGCATGAGCTAAGACAGTCAGAAATAGTAGCTAAACTAAACAGATCTAAGAAGGACTAAATGTACAGAACTAAACTAAGTGTACAGGAAGATAAAAACATGAGAAAGCTAAACTAAACAGTACCGAATTTCTAAATGGTACCAGTGGCCCTCTAAAACAGCCGATGTAGTAACTAAGAAAGATACTTACTAAGATAGAGAAAGAGGGAAGGAGGAGAGGAGGAATGAGAGAGATGACAGAAACAGCGGAAAGTGTGCATATGTGTGTGTATTTGTGTGTAGAGGCAGTGAGAAGACGGTGTGGTGTGTGTGTGTGCGTACGTGTGTGTTTGCAGATAGATCCATGAATGACGTCACAGAGGCCATTGTCTTTGATAATGATGGAATGATATCAGCGAGCTCTGGACGGACACAGAGATGTAGGCAGAGGGGAACGTCTTGTTTACATAGTTCCAGGAGAAATTTGAAGATAGCTGACCAAGGTCAGCCTAGGGGAGCCAAATTCACAAACAAACAGTAATTGTTTGTAGGCAATAATGAAAAAACAAAAACATAAGGAAGTAAATAAATAAGTAAATTATTTATTAAGTGAAAAATACACAAGTAATAAACTAAAAAAATAATGACAATTTTTTAAATTCTGAAATTATCTTGGTTTTTGAAATCCTGAAACAAATACTCACACATTGAAAAACAATTGGAAATGTTTTAATGTTTGTAAAATTATATGAAGTAATATTTCCATATAATTTTGTGATTTATATCAAAGTTTGGGTCAAGATAAAAATATTGGCTTTTGAGAAAATCACATGGAAATCAAATACATTTTTAAAAATGATTGCCAGTAGAATATTACAAAAAAGATATCTCATTAATCTATGAAAACTTTCATTTATCAATGCCTAGCATTCTTTGAATAAATGCAACTTTTTATGCCAGAGTTTTATTCTGAGACCATCTTATAATGAGAAATGACAGAGTTACAGCAAATTTGGTCAAGGTTTGACCAAATGACCTCAGTGAGATCTCATGCAATACTTGCTCTTGCAAGAAGTGTTAGCGCTCAAAGATATCATGGGGATGACTATCTGCTACTACCACACAAAATTTAGATCACTAGCTGTGAAACTGAGTTCTAGTCATTATTGTGTTGGCTAATGTCACTTAGCTGTGGACGTCATGCTGAATTGGGCTGAGTCAAAATGTTAATGAGCTGTACGTAGAGGTACAGGTAGTGATTACTTTTCTGAGAGTTTCATTAAAATCTGCCCAATGGTTCATGACATATTTTGCTAACAAACAGCCATTTGACCCAAAGGCCACAGGAGGGTTAAGCAACATATTGCCCAATGTGTAGAGCTTGGAGTATGTGTTGGGCATGTGTCTCTGCTACTATCACACCAGATTTAAGCTCACTATCTGTAACTGACTGAGTTACATCCACTTTTGTGTTGGCTAATGTCACTTAGTTGTGGTGATTTCACTGCTGCATCATTGTTTCTCAAACACTGATAAACCTAAACCTAAGCATTTTTAAAAATAAATATTTAATCAAAGAAATATTTCTTTTTTTCACCCAAAACTTGGGTTGTGTAAACTCAGCAGAGAAGCTCAGTTTTTTATTTTATTTTATTTTGCAGAGTAGTATGGGAGGGGCTTAGTGTCTTTGCTAAAATTTCCTATTTAAGATACATTTGTGAGATATGAGTTGGACAAAAAAATTGTAAGGTTGAGTCTTAACACACACAATAGTTAATTTACAAAAAGTTAAATGTTTTTAAAAAAGTCATGAATATTCTAGTACAGGCCAACAAGCTCACAACAAAATGTAGCGTTCAGAAGCTATGTAGCTCTGCAGTTCTACTGTGATTTTCTACGGTGGCTGACAGGTGCAAATGCACAGCAAATGGCTAAATGTGTAAACCCTTTCATTAGACTACAGTAATATAACATAACTACCAGTTATTGTGTCTGATTTTTAACCATTGTATATTTTTATTAATGTTTTTCTGAAAATGAGGTGATGAAAATTTAATGTTGATTTCTTTCATTAGACTGGACTAATAGGACACATCCACCTAATGAAACACTTGAGCATTATTTTTTCACCACCTGGTCTCAAGACATGGAAGCTATTGAGAAAAAACTCTTAGTTTTTCATAAAAAAATATCAATAAAAAACATAAAATGCTTTAAAATCAGTTACAGTTAGGTGTGTCTTATTAGTCCAGTCTAGTGAAAGAATTCAACATTAACTCTTGGTTTAAAGGTCACATGACATGGAGGTCAGTAGTTTTTGTTTTTCAGGTGTCATTGGTTCGGTAACTTGTTGATGGTCCTGAAGCGAACCCCACATTTAGGAGGAGGGAGACACGGAGGTGGTCTGACCCACATCTCACTGCAGGAAGACATCGCTGAATCCAACCTGAGTCCCCCCGGTGGGCTGGGGCACTTCTGTTCAGTGGAGTAACTTTGTAGCTTTTTTCCTACTTGCTGGTGTTTTGGGGGGTTGTTCTTGCAGCACATTTCCTTTTTTTTGTCTATTTTGTGTGATTGCAACATTTTTCTTTTGCTGCATTTTTTCTTTGCATTTATTTTGTGTGTTTGGGTGTTTTGGAGTTTGCATCATTCATGTACTTGGGGTGCATTTCGCTATTTGCAGCACATTTTGCCATTTGCTGTGTGTTTAGTTGCTTGCAGTGCGTTTGCACCTGTCGGCCACCATAAATTTTACATATTGTTTATCTCTCACGACGTCTCTCCACATTATCATATTAATGCTTAGTGTTTCTGCTTCATGGTAAGGTGTGTTAACTCAGTGGCTCAATTTAAGAAAGTGTTGTCACATTTTGTCACTGGAGTACTCCTTTAGACTGTTGTTTTATTTATTTTGTTTTCAACAAGGAACAATCAAATAGAAGCTCCATTTTCCTTGAACAAAATACTGAGTGCTTTATCAGCCTCTGATTATTCAAAAACAGAGAAATAAAATAAAATGTGCAATCACTTTTAGAGCCTTAAAAATATATTTTTTTAAAATACAATGAGTTCAATATTATCACAGAAATAATAAATCTACTTTTACTGTATTATCTTTATGAAAAACAATAGAGCTCAATCTGTGTAACAACAGAAGGATGAAGAGGTACTTAGCAAAATATTAAGTGCCTTTAAAAGTGAGCTCTGATGTTATTTTATCACAGTATGTAAGGGTTTAGTGTATCAGTCTCTTCCCCTTTTCTGATTCCAACAGATTTTTTTTTTTTTTGCATCTGTCTTCTTTGATTAAACACAGCTTAGTTTCTTTCCTTCTACACACCCACATATTGCGAGTTTCCACATAATTTTGACCAGTGTATCAGCTGACCTATAGGCTGGACCTCCCGCTAAGATTTGTCCGCTGCATCAACACGTATTGACCAGTATCAGTCTGACCATTTCCTTTAAGAAAAAGATCAACTCTTTTTCTATCCGAGTCAGGCACCAGCTGAACAGTTCTCCACACTGTGCAGCATGTGGTTCGTTTGTCTAATGTGGTCTGTGTAACACAAAACAAGTCTGAACATTACTTTCACGTTCAACTTTTTTAGGACTAAAGAAATTTGGAGTGGTTCCCCCACTATCCTAATGCTACCCCTCCCTCCAGATATTTTTGTTTTAAATCATAAACCAAGACGTTTTCTTAATGTTCTATCTGGTTGTGATTTTCAAATCATTTTCATCTGGGGACACGTTTATTCTACTGCCAGTGAAATGAATGTCTGTCTACTAGAAAAGACAAAATTTACAAATTTCAAGTAAAAACTGTAACAAAGAACCTGAAAAGTAACATGTAATAAATGATTAGGGTGGGAGTTTGTGGCCAGTTTTTCACTTTTTACATCTAATCAATAAAACAGAATTAATAATTTGATTAGAAGTAAACTGACTGCATTGATGCTTGCTAAAAGATGTAGATAATTACTGTTTCTTTACCTTTTAACATGTGACCTTTCCTTGTTTGTGTCTGTTTGATGAAAATCCCCCTTGGGGCCAAACCTCCTGGTTTTCTGCTTTTTCTACCGGAAACATTTAATTCTCTATTACAAAAGGCGCACAATAAACACAGCAGCTCACAAATGCCCTTAAGTCCCACTGAAGCATCCCTCCTTGCTGTCAACTGCTTAAAAAAGGCTCATTTAAAATAAAACAAAGTAATTTTCTTTTTTTTTTGTTGGTAAAGGTTGTGCCTTCCATGAAATTCTCATTTTGTTGCAGCAACACTGATGGCAGTTTGACGCAACGCTGTGTTTTCTGTGCAAATTTTTTTTTCCCCAGCGGCCGACATTTTCCTTATTTATTTTATTTAGATTTTTTTTACAGTCAAATGGTACCATGGCAACAGTGAGGGTTCAAATCCCACCTCTTCTTCTCATCTTCCTCCTCCTCTCTCGATCCAATCTCCTCTCCCAGTGAAACCATTAAATTATCAATCCACAACCCCCTCGGGGTTCATATCTTCTCCTCATCTCTATCTTTCTCTCTGTCAATATTTACAGTGCTTCTCATAGACTCGCTCAGGTAATAGTGTCTTATTCCCAAAGCGCAGCATCGTGAAACACACACACACACAGACACACACAAACATGCAGCTATGGCGTAAAATGGCCATTCAGTATAAATGAGCCCCATTCAACTAAGTGTTCCTGCTGACGGCTACAACTCCATATGGGTGCACGACTCTCTGTGTGTGTATGTGTGGTTTTTCTCTTCATGCATGTACATGTGCTCATTCAAGGGAATGTGTGTGTGTTTTCTCTTGTGTGTGTGTGTGTGCTGTGAAGTGTAGACTCTTGTGTTACACTGATAGCCTGCTGTCTTCTCTGGTAATCTCATGCTTGAGAAGTGTGATACAGAAAAAAATGGGCAGAGAAATTTTCTGTGAAAGAAAAATGAAGACAGAAATACTTGTTTGTAAAATAGAAAATGACTGAAAGTGACAAAATGCGATTGTGTATGCAGGAAGCACACACACGTATAGTTTTGGGATATGTCCAGCCTACTTTCTGAAGGAGTTTGGGACTTAGTTATACTCTTTATTTTGATTGACTTATTTCCACACATAGCTCTGAATTTTAACAATGAAAGTTTTGAAACACGTTCTTAATTATCTATCCCTTCTCTGGTCATGAGGGAGCTGCTGCCTATCTCCAGTGGACATTATGCAAGAAGCAGGGTGCACTCTTGACAGGTCATCAGAGAGCTAATTGGAGACAAACCACTCACATCTAGTGATAATTTAGAGTTATTATTAAAGCTACCGTGCGTGCTTTTGGTCTGTGGAACAAAAACCAGAGTACCTAAAGAAAACCAATGCATGCACAGGAAGAACATGCAAACTCACAGACAAAGGTCCCAGCTAGGAGGTGAACCTGAAACCTCCTTAGTGTGAGGCAACACCTCTCACCACTACACCACTATCCCTCCCCACAGTCTTTGTTTTCTATGTGACAATAGGAGTATCAAAATGCTTGAGTTCAACTGTTATATTTCAGTTCCAAAATAAAAAAAATCTCTATAGTATTAACATAAAGAATCACAATTAGGCCGTTTTACTTTGTTTCAAGTAATCTAAAACACTTTTTCTGGCAAAATGAGAGCCTGTTGAGGCAGGTATTAAAAAATTGGAATTACTATTATCACCTTGAACCAGTTTGCACTGCCAGGGTCCTGCCTTCACCTGTCACACAGCTTGTATGGCACTCAACCTGGACAACTCTCAGTGATATGGTATAGATAAGTTTGGACAAGGGCTGTGGGATGGCTGCTCTGGCCAGTTGGAGGGCAAAGATCTCCAAGTGCTGGGGATCTCCTTTGTGGTGGCAGTCGGAGTCAAGCATTTCCAGACAGGACAGCCAGTTCAAGAGTTTATATTTGCTGTTCTGACTGAGTGTGTAGTAGGTGAGGCTACAAGTCTGTTTTGGGAAGATTTTAAATAATAACCATAGTATGTATGTATGTATATATATCAGACCCTCCAAGATTTCGCAATGTTGCGATCGCAACTATTAACGCAAAATCAAGCAAACCCTGCGAAACCGCAACTTTTTGCAACTTTGTCCAACTTTGTCCAACTTTGTCCAAAACACCGCAACTTTCCCGCAACTTTAACCCCAAATAACTCAAGAAGAAGACATGACGTCACATCCTGTTAACATCAGAATGCCAGGAGCATGCAGGAGCAGTGACTGAAGCCAAAATGTGCGCTAATGCTTCACATTTGCGCACATTTCAGCAAAGGACCGCGCAAAACACCGCAGTGAAGTTAGTTTGAAGTTGGATATTTGCGCTCCGCGGAGTTAGCGGCGTCTAGCTCACTAATGTCAGCCAGCCGTCCCTAAGTGAACCGCCGCGCGTGAGAGAAGGGGGCGCAGAGAACGGCTGGCTGACATTAGTGTTCCTGTTTCAGGTCAGCCGTGAGCTAGACGCCGCTAACTCCGCGGAGTGCGAATATCTAATATCCAACTTCAAACTAACTTCACTGCGGTCGCAAAGCAGTTTCCTCCCCAGCTGCAGCTGTTTTGCACGTCCTGCAGTGTAATCATGGAACATAAACGCATCGACAAACACTTTGTGTCTGCAAAACATGTGAGGAGAGCTGCAGACGAGGGACAATCCAGAAATGCTCATGAATGTCAGTTTAGAAGCTATCAAAGTTCTCAAATAAAGCTCCTTTTGATAATGTCAATGTTTGTTGGGAATTATCTTACAAAACTAGGAAGGATTTTTGGTTTATATATTAAAAGCTATGTTTTTTTATTGATTTTAGTAAAAAAAAAAATCGCAATTTTTTATTGCAACTTTTAGGAAAATGCCCCGCAAAATAAGGCATTTTAGCTGCAACAATCACAAAAAATGCCTATGAAATCCTGGAGGGACTGATATATGTATACACACATACACATACATATTATTATCATTCCCTCTGCGCATTTACAATTATTATTATAGTATTTTTATTATTACAGTGTTATTATCATTATTATAATGTTGAATTGCAAATAAACTGTACTTTTCTATCAAAGCTTGTTTTCTTCTAAAACTAATGTCACTTGGATAGGACTCAACCATTATCAGTGAGGAGTGACACACATACAAACATTTCCTTTCCCTACCATCTCCCTTCAGAGTCAGCTTCCCCTCCTGTCATTTGGTATATGTCCTTCATTACCCTGCACCCATCCCTATCCCCTCAAAATTGTCTGAAAGTAAGTGAGACACTGTGGGTGAATCCCAAGATGAGTCAAGAAGAAAAAGTGTCGTCTTGACATAATTTAATTGCCTTTTTGATAAAGCTGCAGTATGCAACATTTGCGAAGCAAAACTCTCAACTAAAGATGGGTCCACAGCAAATCTTTTTCAACATTTTAGACATAAACGTCCAACGGTTTAGCTACATAACAGTGCAAATAGTACCTTTATTACACGTCTAAACTCTGACTGTTAGACTGATTTAATGTCAGCCCATTTGAAGCAATATTTGACATTTCTAAAAGTAACAAAATCTCTGCTACAGCTGCAACATTTTTTTCTCCCCTCCTTTTTTGCATTAATTGATATACTCTGACCAGATGCTTTGTGTCTTTAATAATAATAAAGAGGACTTGCGTTTAGGTTTAGTGACTACTTCACTTGCTGCTGTAGTGTTGTGTCACTTGCAAACATATGCTACACACAGAGAGTCTGTCAGAGAGTGCAGGATAGTGATTTGTTCAATAAACAAACTGCAGATTCGCCCCATGTCACTCACTGGCTTGCGCACACACAGAGAACTGATGCTGAGGAGTCATTCGTTCACGTAGTACTCTGCTGGAAGTGGCACTGTGTCACTCACGTGCTGCACAGATGAACTGAATGATTCGGTGAACAAATCATTTTAATGAACTGATTCTGAGAATTCAGTACACTCAAAAGTTCTCATCACTAACGAGAGACGCATTCTTGGGAGTTCTTTCATACAACATTAATCTTTGTCATATGAACTCATATTGACTTCTGCAGACTTCACCATCACTACTTTGTTCCTGAGCGGCCATTGTGTTGTTGTTGCAGTTGCTGAGCTTGCAGTTTGGGGTTCCCACATTTGATGTCCAGGCTTGATACAGATTTCTTGACTTCAGATATGGAAATTAAAATTTATCAGCAACCAAGACAAAGATGTGCAAAAATTAAAAAAAAAATTCCATTAAAGAAATGGGTACTTTTATAGGCAAAGAAACAATAATGTAATGTAATACATACATACATAAATAAATAACTGTTTGGCCCCATTCACTGCTAAAGTAATTACTTGAAATACATTTTTATTATAGTATTAAGACATTTCATTTTAAATCACACTAGGATGACCCATGTGTAGTAATATAAAAAGTATTTTTGTTCATAAAGTAGGAAATAAAAAAATAAATTATTAATCTGTGATATTTAAAAACAAGATATTTAAAGAATACTTGGAATATTGAATCATAAAATAAATTCTTCTCAAAAGATAGAGCAAAGAAAAACTCAGTCAGCATGAAATAACCTGTAAAATGAATGTGGGTCATTTTGACCCATGGTGTGCAGTATAAAGAGTGTGTGCATATGTTGTGCATCAAAGGGTTAAAACAGGCATCTAGAAAGTTGGAAAGAAAATGGCGGTCCATTAACTTGGAATAATTTTATTTAACCTGGAAAGATAGGCTGCTAACATACAAGAAAGCCCTTCATGAAGCTAGAACTGTATATTATTCATCTTTAGTAGAAAAGAATAAGAACAAACCCAGGTTTCTGTTTAGTTCTGTAGCTCGACTAATGAAGAGTCCTCTCTCTGTTGAGACATGTATCCCTATAACTCTAAGCAGCGATGACTTAATTAGATTTTTTATAAATAAAACTATTTCACTTAAAGAGACAATTCACAACATTCCTCCTACTATGGCTTCTGATTCCCTGTCAGATAAGACAGCTTTAGAAGTGTCACTAGAACCTGATTTGTGTTTGGACTGTTTTTGTCCAGTTGAGTTTTATGAATTGTCACAAATAGTAGCTTCATCCAAACCATCAACATGTCTGCTGGATCCCATCCCAACCAGACTACTCACAAAGGTATTTCCTCTAATTAATATCCACATTTTAGATCTGCTTAATTTATCTCTAATGAGTGGTTATGTACCACAAAGCTTTAAGAAACCCATTAAAGACCTATAGCTAATCTCTCATTCATCTCAAAATATCTTGAGAAAAATTAGAAACATGTTGTTCCAAACTGATGCAGAAAAAGGTGCTAAAGAATTACAGTTGTAATTCTTTATTATCTGAGTGTTTAAAAACCTCTTTAAAAAGTCTCCAGTTGATCCAAAATGCTGCTGCCATGATGAGAGTCAGGAGCAGAGATCAGATTTCTCCAGTTTTAGCTTCTCTCCATTGGCTTCCTGTCAAATTCAGAATAGAGTTTAAAATCTATCTTCTAACATACAAAGCTCTCATCAACCAAGCTCCATCTTAGATTAAAGATCTTGTTGTTCCATATTTTCCTAACAGAGAACTTTGCTCTCAGACTGCAGGTTTACTTGTGGTTCCTGGAGTTTCTAAAAGTAGAACAGGAGGCAGAGCTTTCAGTTCTCAGGCTCCAACTTCCAGTTTCTGTCTGTGAGGCTGACACCCTGTCTTCTTTCAGGACTGGACTTAAGACTTTCCTTTTTGATCAATCCTATAGTTAGGGTTGGGTTTCCTGAGTTATCCCTTAGTTCTGTTGCTGTAGGCTCAGACTGCTGGAGGACAAACTGACCACATTTCCTCACTCTGCTGCTGTCTTTACTACTCTACTGCTCTACTGTAATTATTTAAATCATTAACTTGTGTTTTTGTTTGCCTTTCTGAATTTGTCTGTATCTGTTTCCTGTCCTCTCAAAACGCAGCTGTCCTGAGCCTGGTTCTGGTTCTGGTTCTGGTTCTGCTGGAGGTTTCTTCCTGTTTAAAGGGAGTTTTTCCTTTCCACTGCTGTCAATGTGCTGCTCAGGATGGGAGACTGTGAGATTCAATCTGCTGGCTTCCTTACATAGATAACTTTTACTAATTGGCTCTTTATAATGTATGTGAATGTTTTTTACAGTGCCCTGACATGACTTTTGTTGTGACTTGGTGCAATATAAATTAGCTGAATTGAATTGAAACTATAAATTATTTATGATGCACCTATCTCAATTAATTCAGTGATTGTGTTGATTCATTACCAAAAAAGGTCATATTAATTTCCTCTGCAACAACAAATATAAAGCAACTGTTGAGCCACAGCAGACACATAAGAGGACAGTAATTATGAAAAGAATAAATTGAAATTGATATAACAATATTTTAAATATTTAAATTCCCCAAAGTGTCACAGCTGGTGCCATCAGATACTGTAATCAAACATTCATATGGTGTGCTCAATCACACACATGCACAGAAATTTATACATAACTTTGTGCATGAAAAAAACAAGAATATTTGCATCAGCATATGCTAATGAATATTTATGACTGTTAGAGAAACACGGTGACCTATAGGGGGCTTAGTGCGCAGGTAGCTGAGCAGCTGTTGAAATCTTACCATTGGAAAAACAATCAAAACAAAAACTGTATTAAGCAGATTTGTAGAAACTGAAAAGCATATCTAAACAGACTGCGTTGGAGAATTAAATTATTCTGTTTCTTCAAGTCTCTTTATTTTCTCATTTTCAATTTTTCAATTACAATTTCTACCAAGCTGCACTAATGTGATCCAAAAGTCACTGATGCCTAAGAAAATGATTATGAAGGCCAAGAGCAAATGAGAGCAGACAGTCTGACACTCAACTAGACACACCGTGGTGAACGTCAACTTGTCTCTATTAAAACATGGCAGACGACAACTACTTTTCATCCTGCTGAAATTGCAGCAGCTGTCAGAAATGACAGAACGAAGGTATTCTTTAAGACTACAGGGAGAATGACAAAACTCTCCTGCTCGTTTCATGATGAGTGCTGTGATGGGCTCACTCAGAGAGGTCCAAGTTAATTACATAAGGAAGCCTACATGTCTTTGATGTGGTGTCGTGACTCGGCTGCAGAGGCAGCAGGTAGCTCCCAGGCTGCAGCAGTATGACCAGTCAAATCTGCATTAATTAAATAAGCTGCAGCTGACTGCTCTGCCAGCAACAAAACAGCTGATGAGGAGAACCTGATCATGGATCAATGCTCAGAAATCTCTGTAGTGAGCCGGGAACAGCACCAAGACTCTGGACTGTGCCGTGACCAACTTAATTCAAGTTACACGACTGATCAGTTTTACGCCCGAGCAATGACACGAGAGAGAGTCAAGGGCAAAATCAAAAATACCCCCTGCTTACTCCGACTAAAGTGTCCCTCCACCATATCCTGTGTGGACAAAAAGCTTTGCTGCTTTGACTTTTGGAGCCAAAAAGATGATTACAGTTGATAAAGTGGTCATGGTGTGAACAAATTTTGACAACAACATAGCACAGTTGCCATTTATACCCGGCCTTGTGACATGCTACATCTTCTGCAGTCTTCCTCCAAAACAGCAGAGCTGCAACGATGAGACGACTACAAAAAAAATAATTGACGCTGATTTTCTCGTCAATGTGTCATATATAGAACTGAAAATTGACGACTCCAGTTGTAAAAAAAACATTTTTTTTTTTTGCAGATTAGAACACCTGGGTTCAGCATCATTTCTACTGTGCAGTTTTTTAAACAAAGAAGAACATTTAGGAGGGGGAAGAGGAGGACAACAGAACTTGAGAGCTCTGGCAAAACGCTTAGAAGAGGTGGAAAAGATGGAAAATAATTAAGAGAGACTTTTAAAAACTATGTGATAATTTCACTAAAAATGAACAAAAAGTTGAATGCAGATTGCACAAAGCAGAGCTTTCTTTCATCGAAAGGAGCAGAGACGGCTCCACTTTAGTAAGTAAAGTTAGTGTGTTGCATTGGCATCAGCATTGGCAACAGACTATGTAATACAGTAACATTTACAGTGCCTAAAAATTATTCACCCTCTGAATGATTTATGCTTTTATTGCTGTCATAAATCAGTCATGGACGATATAAACTGTCTCTCTTTACAAAGTTCTATGTCAAAATGAAATAATATTTCTAAAAAGTTATGCCAATTAAATAAAAATAAGTTAAAAAAAATAAAAGTAACTGCATTACCAATCATTGCCTTTAAAGTGACAGTCCTTATTCAACTAATAGAAAAGATTATTAAAAAAATACAAGTCAGGGGATGGATACAAAAGGATTTCCAAACATCCTAAACATCCCAGGAGTTCTGTTAAAACCATCATCAAGACATGAAAGGAATATGGAACATGTATAAATCTACCAAGAGCAGGCTGTCCTCCCAAACTGAGTGAGCCTGCAGAAGGAGAGCAGTGAGAGAGGCCACCATGACACCTGGGAGCTCTCTGAAGGAGCTCCAAGCTTCAGCAGCTGAGATGGGAGAGACTGTACAGATACCAGCTCTAACCCAGGTTCTTCACCAGTCTGAGCTTTATGGGAGAGGGGCAAACAGAAAAACACTGTTGAAGAAAATTAGTATTAAATCTTGACTAAAAATCTTCTAAATTGTTTAGAGACTAGATTATATCTAGGTTTTCTTCAACAGTGGCTGACCATAGCCAACTGACCTTAGGAAACACAAAAATTGTTATAACTCAATTTTACAGATATTGTGCAAAATTTTGGTGTCGTTGTAGCCTGGGGTTATTCACAACATCAAGTTCTATTTATTGTGTGAGATTGTTGCTTAAAATGTCAACATCAATTTCTAGAGTCAATCCTGTTTATTAGCAAAATATCTCATGAACCACGGCATCGATTTTGTTTCAGAACGTTTTCACCTATGGATATCTACAGCTGATCAACTTTTGGAGTTAATTCAATTTAAGATGGCTGCCACAGATAAATAACATTAGCTGGCACAAAAAACTTTAAAGCTCATTAAACTTTCAGATAATGAGCTAAAATTTGACGTGCTAGTAGCTGAGAATCATTTACATCGCACACACGATATTGCATGAGATTGTGCATTATGTTATCTTAAAGTTTTGACCAAAATGACTGTAACGTCATCATTTCTCATCATAAGGTGATTTTAGTTTCTGTAGATTCTGTAGCAAATCACCTCAACCCCATCTTCTGAGTAATTACTATAATGGCAAATTATCAGTGAGTCAGTCAGGAATGTGAAGTGGAAAATTAAGTGGCTTTTTGCATGTTCTGTTATACAAATATGTTTTCTTAACAGGTCTAAAACCATAATAATGGTTTAATTTAACGTCTATGATTAAAATCTGCTACTGTTTATGACTTTATAGTTAAAAAAATATTTTTATAAGAACATACATTCTTTTACCTGAAAAATGCTCTTTCTGTGTTTCTGCCATTACAGTCTTTTCATTTTATTATTCCTTTTTATTGCCCACTGTCAAAAACAAAGACAGGCAATAATGTTTTTGCCTTTGTCTGTGTCTGTCTGTCTGTTACCAAAATATCTCATGAACCACTTGACAAACTTTACCCCACCAGAGGGTTAACCATGACAGAAAGTAACCATTGAATCTACAACTGACTAACCTTTGGAGTCAACACAATTAAAGTTGGCCACCACAGCTAACTGACCATAGAAAATACGAGAAATTGTTATAATTCAGTCACTTTCACAGATATTTTGCAAAACTTTGGTGTGTTTGTAGCTGATAGTCATCCATAACACATAGTCCAAGTGCTATCCATTGCATACAAATTTTATTTAAAACTTCTGCATTGACTATTGTAGTCAACCTTGTTTATCTGTTAGCAAAATATCTTATGAACCACTGGATGGATTTTAAAGAAACTCACTAAGTATTCATTGGCTGTACATCTACCATTGATGACCTTTTGGAATCAAACTAATTAACTAAAGTTAGGCAAAACAAAAAGTGGTCATAACTTAGTCTGTTTTCCAAGTATTGACCTAAAACATGGTATGGTAGAAGTTGAGAGTTATTCACAACATATTCACTGAGTGGGGCATCTTGTGAAATTACATGAGGTCGCACATATTGTTATTTCAGGTTTTGACAAATACTGGTACAACTCTGTCATTTCCTAACATAAGATGATCTTATAAAGACAGCAAAAAACTCCATATCTCTCGCCCGGATGTGGGTAACTGGAGCCTCATCCTGGAGCCAGGTCTTGGGGAGGGGCTCGTCTTCGAGCTCAGCATGAATGAGTTACATGGGTTTGCCTTCCTGTGGGCCCACCACCTGCAGGAAGGGCCACACTGGTTGGATGCATAGTGCTATGGGCAGCAGCTGAAGGCGGGGGCCTTGGTCCTCTGACCTTAGCTTACCAAAGCTGGTTCTTGGAACATGGCATGTCACCTCTTTGAAGAACTCAGAAGAAGTGTATGAAGAAGATTCATTATTAACTTGAATAAACTGGAATCTATCAGATAAATATGATTTAAACCATTTCAAAGTTGTTCCTCTAATCCAAATACTATGTTCAAGCCTCTGTAATAGAATATTGTGATCAGATGTATCAACTGCAGCACTGAGATGTAACAGGGCAAGGACAGACACAAGTCCTCTGTCTGAGGACAGGAGAGTATCATTAGTCACTTTCATCAGTGCCCTGACTAAACCCTGACTGAAACTCCTCAAACAGATTATTTCTGTCCAGATGTTTGCACAATTAATTTCCAACTATTTTCTCTAGAATTTTTAGATGAATGGAACACTGGATATACCTGCTGTACAATTAGACAGAACTCCGAAATCAAGATTACGTTTCTTACATAAAAGTTTAATTACAACAATCTAAAGCTCTTTCATGAAAAGTCTTACCTAGATGGTAAATTACGTCTCTTGTGTTCCTGTACAAACAATGTTTTTGTCATAGATATCAAATAAGTCATCCTAATATAAAAATGTGTACAAATTCATGTCTGTATTTGGTTTGATCTTATCAAAATGTCAGTCCAGGTCAGTCTGTCCCAAGATACTGAACAAAACATTTTATAGTTTTACAAAAAATGATGCATGATGTCAAATATACATGAATCTAAGGTATAAATGCTACCTGATTGTTTCTGCAACTTGGATTTGCTGAATTTGCTGTATGATAGTGTCCATAATTGTTGTGTTAGTAAAATCCTTGTTGCTGTCATCTCTGCGTGTTTTCTTTGGTAAATGTTGATGAAGAAAAGCCTCTTCAAAATGATTAGGAAACCTACTACAAACCATTATTCGATAGTGTCGGGAGTCCCTGTTTGTGTTTTGCCTGCTGGTTCTTTGCTCTCCTCAATAGGTGGCGTCTGTTCTTTTGGTGGCTCCCCTGTTCGGCATTAGGAGCTTTTTAAGGGGGAGCATAAAGAGAGTCTTCACTTCACCGTCAGAGTGTTAACCCGTTTGGTACGTGTGTTACCTCCTGGCTCTAGCTCTCGTCTTCTTGAAAAAATCTTGTTCATCTTGTCTTGCCTCGTTCCAGGAAGAAACCTTCAAGCCTAGAGGAACTCCTTGCTTCCCGAAACCAAGCCACCGAAACTCAAGATAAATCTAGTACTTCCTCGTTGCCTGAGGTGCCACGCTGACAGCAACTCCTACCGCTCCCCAAGACCGAACCCAGCTCACCTTCCAAGCCTCACCGGATTTCACCTGGCCACCAAGACGCCACCAACGGAACAATCTAGTCCGTGCCTTCAGAACGGTAAGGACTCATCCCCCCGACCTCGCTCATCTCTCCCTGGCGGATTCCAACTACCCACCCGTAAGCCGTTCCCTCCTAATTCATTTATTCAAGCATCATTTAGCTTCTGTAATTTCTTACCCCCCGTCCAGTGGATGACCCCTTCCTGTGTTCCCGGTTCCAGTCCACGAGACCTTGTTCTGTTATTTGCAATAAATATCTTAAACTCGCTAATGTCTCCTGAGAGTGTTCTGCATGTGGCCTAAGTCACTAGCCAAGGCCATGACAGATAGATGTAATTGGTTTACCACGTTTTCTTTTTAATGGTTTCTGAGTTTCTGTAACCATAGAAATGAAACTTCACCTAATGGTTCTTCATGTTTTCTTTACAGAATAAGTTAAAAAGTTAATTAAGACTAGAAACTGAAGACGGCAGATTGACATTTACTGGTGTAAAAGATTCAATGTTTGACTGAAATGACTAAAATTAAATGACTTTTTCATTTACTTTTCTTTTGAGATGATGCTGGAACTAGGCGTACTGTATTTTCTCCCACTCGCCCACACATCGGAATAAAGTAAGATCTTTATAAAGACAGGCGGATGCAGTTTGTCTGCGTGTTTGGTGTTTTAAACATCCTGAGGTAGATCAGATCTTATTTATGAATCTGCTAAGACACAACAGATTAAACTGGTGTGTTCATAGTTAAATTCATGGTGTTTTATTTGTATGAATATTGAAAGAACATTAGGCTTCTGTAAGTTATGCCATGAGGTATAGCTGCAGAGATATTGTTTAGCTGAGGAGGAAAACCTTTAGGATCTTATCCTCAGATCAACATCAGAACAGTAGAAGACTTAGTTACTACATACAGTATATACACCCATCTCTCTTTAAATATTCCACATGAGTGGTTGTATTTTCATTTCAACCAGAGGCCTGGGAGCTTGAGGGTTCTGCTCAGTATCTTAGCTCTTCCTAGTGTGGCAGGTGGTGGTGACCACAAAAAAAGAGATTCAGTTAATTTACTAAAAGCTTTAAGTAGATTCAACCAATTGTGCTACCTTGGAAATTTTATCCAAAGAAATGTTTTAAAGGTTTTGTATTATTCATGTAATGTTTTAAATCAATGTACTCATTAACCCCAAAAGGTCCATTGTGCCACAGAAAATGAGAGACTGTGCTCCATCAAACAATGAGGAGACAAATTCTAAAAGGCAAGTGAACCTTTCAGACAACATCAGCACACCTAGACACACACAAACATGAATCCATCTGGAGATGAAGGAAGGAAGAAGGTGCTACACCACTCACTGGAAGCTCTCAGCTGCAAAAAAAGGCAGGTTAAAAGGTTCCTCAAAAGGCAAATGGAGCTCCAAATATCCTCCAAAAGGCAAATTATATACTCTGAAAGGCAAATGGTACTCTTAAGGCAAAGCTGGGTACTTAAGCAAAGGAGTTCCAGTTATACCCTGAAAAACAAAGCAGCAGCATTCTTGTAAGCAGTGCTGGAGCAGTAATTTAGCTGTAGCTTCTCCTGGTACAACCAGACCAGGCTAACCGTTTCTATTACATTAAAGAGCATGTTAAATTGAAGACTATTCATCAAAATAAAGCATTGAGTTTAGCAGACAATACATATCAATCAGGCAGCACAAGAGCCGGCTAATCAGGTGTACCTACAGTGACACTCATTTAATACAAAACATGGCATGTGAAATAATATTAAGAAAGAAAGAGCACACATGTTGATCCAAGCAGTGTGTAATACGAGAAAATGGATGACAAAATGACCTGCAAAAGTATATTAAATAAGCAAAACATTGGATGCCCTGTTGATTAGCCTTCCCCTGTCAGGATCTGGAAGTCCCACAGTATCTTAGCCCTGACATCCACCACTCACTTTGACTGAGGGACTTCCAGTCCATACTCAGCACAGATGTTCCTGTACACTATTCCAGACACTTGGTTATGGTGTTTTCTTGAATGCTTTGCCTGCCTGCATCTTAGATCTTGCTATCATGTGCTGGACTGTATCAGGGCCATCTTTGCATCGCCTGCATCTTGGATCCCTGTATAACAAGGGACCAGCTTTGTTGCATTCTCAGCACAAAGTTCACATTGCTCCCAGTGCAGATTAGACTTTGCCAGGGCTTCCCCTCAGCTTTGTTCCTGTCTGTAGTGTTCATGGACAAGGATCTCAGCCAAGGTCCCCTCATGGAGAGGACTAGTTTAGTGTCTGGTTTGGGAACCTTATGGTCTCGTCTCTGCTTGTTCTTCAAGCCATGACTTTCAGGTTCACAGCTCAGTGTGAAGCAGCTGGGATGAATTTTGTTTTCCTTCAAGTCTATGTCTTGATGTTTAGGCCACAGATAAACACTTCTGAAAACAAGTCACACCTCCCAGTCAAGGTGGGATGCAAATTTCTGAGAAAATATAATTATTTTTTCAGAAAAGTGACCTTTGAGAAAAATCGATTTAATTAATAGTACTCAGTGAAGTTTACAATGTTTTCCTGGTTATTGTTATAACAGCAGATTATGTTTTATTGACTTAATAATAAACTCATGTTTGTGTGCCATTCAAGATTCAGAATAGTGAAAAACAATGAGCTATTTGATGAGGTTGTGAAAGTAGGATTTTATTTTTAAACACTTAAGAAGTTTTTTTTCCAGAGCCAAACAGCTCAGATATTTTCAACAAAAATGAACAAGCCCAAATTACCATCATGCTCTCAGTCTCTTATGCTTGAACAAAGCACAAGTGGCACTTCAGTCATTTGTAAATTACCCACAACTAATTATGATTACATTCATAAATCAGCACAATGTTAGCAAATCACCCGCAGAACTAGCCATTCATATTAACACTAATTTGCTGACTTTAGTAAATCTTGTCATTAATCCTGTGCAGAAAGGGTTTAATAATGGCATTCACTCCCAGAGAAATCCCTTTAGATGGATTATTTACTGCTTTTATTCCAACCTTCTCTGCTTTTGAAAATAACCAACTTTGATTTGATCTTTTGCAAGAAGGCTGCAGGTCTGACTCCCTGCTGAGACTGTTTTGTGTGAAGTTTACATGTTCTCCCCATGAATGCGTTGTTTTTCTCTGATTACTCTCCTCACACAGTCCAAAACTATGCATGTTAGGTTAATGGGCTGCACTGAACTGTTAGTAGGTGTGAGTTAAAGTGTGAATGCTTGTTTGTCTATATGGATAAATAGATTAATTTATATATATATATTGCTTGACAGGCTGCCTGCCCTTTTATTTCTTTTCTTTTGCACAAAGACTTCAGAAACATAATGCAGTTGTAACACATGGAGGAAAATTGTCAAAATTCTTACAACACCAATTTTTCACAGCTCCAACAGAAGGTCAATATCTGTTTAGTAAAAAAGGAAAAAATGCAAAAGCATGAGTTCATGCCTACCATACTGCTGCATAGTTCTGCTCTTGACAGTTTCTGTAAGTGCGAGCCACCTTTCTGCTTCTTGCGTTTCTTAATGTGGACTTCACTCACTTTCTAAGGGTAATTAGACCAAGAGTGGGTGGAAAATATCGGCATGGCATTTAAATCAAGCAGCACCTTTGAATGCTTCTGGCTGATAAGATATATCAAATACATTGAGGAGAGCAGACGAGAACACTCTGTGACTACCTGAAGACGCTTCTCTTTTTCTTGATGCTTTAATGGCTTGCTCTGAATGATATTTTTCTATCATAAACTGCAGCTAAAAGCAGTATCATGTGATCAAAGTTTCAATACTTTCTTTAAGGCTGGCCAGAAAAAATTGTACCATTATTGAAAACCCTTAAACCTCCTAGTCCAGTCAAATCAAGTCAAATTCATTTATATAGCACTTTTCAGCAGCAAGCCGGTTCAAAGTGCTTTACATCGTAAAGTCTTCCTCTGGATAACTTCCTGCACTTCATTATTCCACCACCAGGTTTTCTTATCATCTTTTGTCTGTCCAGATGACACACCAAGTACCTTCCTACCTGTCTCTTTAATCACTGTGATTGTATTAACTCAGTCATCTGGAAGTGAAGTGAAGTGAAATTTATTTATATAGCACTTTTCCGCAACAAGGCGATTCAAAGTGCTTTACAACACAGAAACAACAATCAGGTACAGAATAAAATACAGCAAACATCATAGAAACATCATAATCAAATATAGATCAATCATGTATAATCTAAATGAAATATAGGATAATCTAAATGAAATCATGAAAATAAACATATCTAAACATGAGTCAAGACAGTCAAAATAGTAGCTAAAATAATCTAAATAAAATCATGATAAAGTTAAAGCTGAACTAAATAACAATTAGGAATCTAACAATATCTAAAATATGAGCTAAGCTAAACTAAACTAAACTAAATGTACAGGAAGGTTAAATAAGCTAACATAAACTGAAACATGACAATGCTAAGCTAAGGGTATAAGAGACTAGCTAATAGTACCAAAAAGGCCAGCTAACGGCCAACATGAGAATTATTAAGATAATTAGACTAAAGTAGTAAGGGAGGGGAGGGAGGGATAGGGATGACAAAGATGACTCAGAAATAGCGGAAAGTGTGCATGTGTGTGTGTGTGTGTTTGTAGAGACAGTGGAAGACGATATAGTGTACGTTTTATGTGTGTGTGCATGTGTACGTGTGTGTTTGTAGAGAAGTCCATGAATCACGTCACAGATGCTATTGTCTTTGATAATGATGGAATGTTTATCAGCCAGCTCTGAACAGATCCACAGATGTCCTTAGGCAGAGGGGCAGAGAATCTTGTTTACATAAAATCCGGGGAGAAATAGAAGATAGCTAGCCAAGGTCAGCGTGAGGGGAGCCAAATTCACACACAAACAGTAATTGTTTTGGGTCAAGCTGACTTGTTTTCCATCTGCCTTGAAAAGTCTTGCTGATACTTCTCAATGGTGAATCCAAACAGCCAAATTCCAGGTCCATTCCGAGATGTAACCCATATTATTCATGAGTTCCAGAAACGCAATTCAGTCTGCGGTCCTGTAAAAAGATCGCATCCCACTTGCGATTCAGCTCCCGTAACCACACAATTTGATAGTTGACCACCGAACCCATCAAACGAATTTGATGATAAGTCAGGTAACTGCCTAATCCAAACAGCAGAAATCCTGTTATCAAAAACCCAAATATGTGAAGATCTTCCAAAGACAAAAATTGATAGACAAACAATATTCCATTTCCTCCAGGAATCCATTATGTATCCCGCAAAAAATGTCCCCTCAGGGCAGGTGGGCTCTCCCAGGCCCTGTCTTCCCATCAAGAAAATTTGTTCAATTGCGTTGAGAGACCAGCTGACCAGATCCATGGATAAAAAACTTTGGAGAATATACAAAAGAGAGGCTCCGAAAAGAGAGCAGGGCAGAGAGGCAAAGGGGGGGGAGGGGGTTCAGGAAACAGAGAGAAAAGAAACATGTTGCCTTCCACCAGGAGCAGAGAGGCCACCCAGAGGCTTTAACAGCTCCTTTCTGAACTCCTCACACAACATTATTTTCCTCTTCTTTGCCACAACACCCATCCTCCACACCACCATCTGATGCTGTCTGGCCACACTGTCCACTGCTACAACCTTACAGTCCACAATCTCCCTCAGGTTACCTCTTCTACACAGGATGTAGTCTACCTGCGTACTCCTGCCTCCATTCTTATCAGTCACCTTTTGTCCCCCTCTCATTTGGAAATAGGTGTTGACTACAGCCATTTCCATTCCATGTGGTCTAATACAGACCACTTCCTCTAATTTCCAGATGGTTAAAATGCAATTCTGTGTAACTTACTGAGAAGCAGAGTGAACGTCCCCCTGTACTGTTAATCCTGCTTGAATGGGGCTTTAGAGTTAGTTCTGTTTCAATCCTCCTAACAGGCGCCAAGCAAGGTGACGAGCTGGCCAAAGTGGAGTTGGTATAGTTTTTTACATCACCCAGATTTACGAAGGAGGAGGTAGTGCTACGACACACAAATCTATTTATTGCTGCAATATCCAAACTCCTGTGGAGAAATGTCTGCATCAGAACCCCACCCCTCATATTCACACTCCGACATGCTCACACAGCTCATTCTCTATTCCGCTAGCTCGCCGTCTGCAACTTATCGATGGCCAGTCAATACTTTCTGATCGATTGACCCTATCACCATAGCAACCACCATTTAGCCCACTATCTTGGGCCATTCATTATAAAAGCCATTAAGTCCTGTGTGTGTATGTGTGTGAGTTATTGCTACCATTAGAGAGAAAAAAGGCTTCTGCCGTTTGAGAATCTGAGCACTGAAATCTGAAGCTACTGTTCAACAAAACATGTTTTTATGTTTTGTTATATGTGTTTATATGTTGAATTAAATTAGCCATCTTATTTCTATTGATGTCAATTTATTTAAAAGCCCTTGTTAAACAAACAACAGTTGCAACAAAAACAAAACTTAAAGCAATCAAAGAGCAGTCCTTAAAAACAACATTTACAAAGAGTAAAAAAATGACTGAAAAGACATAAAAGCATTTAATAAATAAATGAACTTGCATTTCTTGAAAAAAATGTTGTCACCCACTGCCTAGCATCCCAAAGTTTACAAAAAGATGTTACACAAGTTGTTAGAGCTCATTGTATGTGATGGGGATGACTACTACCACACCAAAATTTAGCTCAATATCTGTAAATAAAAATAGGTGCGTTATAGCCCTTTCTGTTTTCTAAGATTTTTTTTTTTCATTTAAATGAGGTTGATTACAAAAGGTAATTAGTTGCAGATGTCAACCTAATGATTACTTTTCTGAGAGTTTCTTTAAAATCCGTCCATTGGTTCCTGTAATAATTTGTTAACAGAGACAAATGAGCACAGACAGAGGCAAAAACATTATCAATATTTTACCTGTGTTGGAGGCTGATAAAAATAGGTATACAGATTTTTGAAAAATATTGGACACAGATAATATAAATCTAGCTACATTCTTCATTTAAAAATGGATACTTTGTGGGTAATTCTTTGTTTATAGAGGTGACATTAGAAAAGCGATGTTTTCAAATAATGACAATGAGGGAAATATCATTTCTTATAATTCTTTTAGAGAAACATATGGTGTCTGTGTTCTTATATATAATCAGCTCCAAATGAAGGTTTCTGCTGTCTCTTTATTAGGGAAACAACATGAATGTTAATGAAAAACTCTGCAGCGCTGCTAGCTGGTGAGTGAGAATGAGAGGATTTGCCACACAAATGTATCCCATGGGGCAACGTTTTCTCATGCATTTATACGATTACATTTGGTGTCACTGTTAGAATTTTTCAACTGAAATTACTTCTGGGGAAATGAAAAACGGGGCATTCAGCAGGGTGGATTTTGTCAAGAAGAAGAGGAGTCAGCTTTTATTTCTTTTAGTATTGGAAGGAAGTACAGAATGACACAAAAGTCTTTGTTTCCCCTCATTTTTTTTATATCTTGCTCTCATTGATGTGTTTTATTATAATGACAGACATATTAGAATATTTTTCCACCAACAAGGTGAGCTGCTATAGACGCAGACAAATTTGTTTTTTCCTCTCATTAAAGAAAGAAAAAAACACAAAGGTCACTGAAATAACGAAACTGATGATAAAGAAAAACATATTAAAACAAACAACTAATGAAAGTAATTATTGCTTTCAAATTTCAGATCAACAGAATTATTAAAAAAAAATAATGAAACCTACCTTGACAATAAACACGGTTCCTTTAGTAGTTTTGTTGCACATCCTTTTGAGTCAATCACTGCAGTAAAGTGATGTCTGTCCCTCTCTCTGAGACTTGACCTGTCCACAGGTATGTTGGTCCACCTGTCCTAAGCAAACTCCTCCATCTGTCTCAGGTTTGAAGGCTTCCTTCTCCAGATGTTTCAGCTCCTTCCACAGATGTTCTACAGGATTTAGATCAGGGCTCAGAGGCCACTTCAGAACAATCCAATGATTTGTTCTGAGCCATTCGTGGATGTTTAGCTGTGAGGTTTGGCTCATGATCCTGTTGATAGACCCATGACCTGAGACTGAAACCAAGCTTTCTGACACTGAGCAGCACATTTGGCTCCAGAATTCCTTGATAGTTTTGAGATTTCGTTGTACCCTGAGCAGATTTAGGACACCCTGTGTTGGATGCAGCAAAGCAGCCCCAGAACAGAACCGAGCCGCCTCCATGTTCTACTGTAGGTACTGTAGGTGTTCTTTTCTTTGTTTTAGTGTTGGGTCTGTGAACACAGAGCTAATGGGACATTCTCCCAGGAGCTTTGTGGCTTGTCAATTTGCATTTTAGCAAATTTCAATCTGTTTTTTTATAAATTTGTGTCCTCCTCCTCATCTTCCATTAACTCCACTTTGGTTCAAACAGCGATCGATGATGTGATCTGATGACATCATGGAGTTCACCTCTAATCTCTTTAGAAGTTTTTCTGGACTCTTTGGTTACCCTTCATATCATCTGTCTCTTCAATTTATCATCAGCTGTCCTCTTGTGTCCACGTCCAGAGAGGTTGTCTCCAGTCCTGTGCACCTTAACCTTCTGAATAATCTGAGCAGCTGTAGTCACAGGAGCAACACGCTGCTTGGAGATGGTCTTATAGTCTTTACCTTTAACATGCTGCTCAATCAGTTTCTTTCTAAGCTCCTGAGACAACTCTGTCCTCAGCTTTCTGTGCTCCATGGTCAGTGTTACACACCATGATACCAAACAGCCCTGTGACTACCTGTCACCCTTTAAACAGACAGACTGACTGATTATAAGACTGCAGACAGCTGTGATGCTGATTAGTTTAACATGTCCCTGTAGACAAATTAGTTTCAGTCTTTTCTACAGGGAGCATCATTTTTGTGAAGGCCTGTTTCATTATTTTTTTTTATTATTAATTTGTTAAGCCAAAATTTAAAAGCAGTGACTGCTTTTCATTAGCTGTTTTTTTTAGTAATTCTTTTCTTTTTATTACTTTTGTCAGTTTCAAGTTATTATATTGACTTTTGTCTGCGTTTTATTCTTCAGCAAACAAACAAATAAATAAATTTACAAATAAATGTATCTGTGTCTACTAATATGACATATATGAGCTATGATGTTTCTGCTTTGTCTTTAAAAATTAAGAGCAAACTACATGCAGGAACAAAAAAACAAACAAAACTAACAACAACCTTGTTCTATCAGATAACAGTATCATGCTCTTCTGAAGTAGGACTGACTGATGATTTTGATTGAAGAATCTTCAGTTGATCCGTCTGTGTGAGTCTGCAGTCATTCTCTGGCAGCTCCTTTGTTGGTTAACAGTTCTCTGTTATGTCTGTCAAATTGTGTTCAGCATTTTTTTTAGCTGCAACTAAGAAAACAGGAAAGAAGTGTGGCTCTTTATTACTAGTAGCCTGTTACAAAATGCCAAAAAATATCATTTAAATCCATTCTTTGCTAAATGTCATTGTGGGTTTTTTTTGTAGGTACAATGAAGGTTGACTCTTTAAATGTAGGAGCTTTTAAGACTTGTATGATATTGCTGAAGTGTTAAAAAGTGGATCTCTTTACACATCATAATTTTACACTTTCCTTGTAATCATTAAAGGCCTAGCATCCCTTGAAAGAATGTGTATCACCAGATATCTTTCTGAGGTGGAATGAGAAGTAAAACAATGTACTTAATTAAAAGTACAGTTACTCTGTTGAAGTTTTGCCCCTTTCCACCTGCTGTGGTTGCTTAGCTGCAGCTGCCATATTTAGCTGAGTTAAGTACAAAATGTAACCAGTTGTAGATGTACATCCAATGATTACTTTCATTAAATTTTGTCCGCTGGTTGCTGAGATATTTTGCTAAAAAATACATGCACACATGTAGAGACAGACACATTGTCACCTCTCGCCTTCAGCAGTGGGCAGTAATAATGTTAATTAGATCATAAAAGTCTTTTTTAAGGCAACTGGACTTTTTTCTTATTTGTTACAGAAGTTTTGCTTCTCACCCTTCTTCACTTTCTCAATTCAAACGGAAAAAGTGCAGATTTTCAAGCATTAAAAACAGCAGTGAGCTGCTCTGTTTATGCAAGCTTAACTCACATGAATAAAAAATATTGTTTCCAATGTAAAAAATGAGCCATAAATAACCAGATAAGACGAGATTTCTGTGCCTGTCCAGTAAGATAGAAATCATCAAGTCTACAATCCGTTGCACATTGATTAACTTGTCGTTAATGCAGGTGATTGATTCATTTTACTGCCACTCATGTTGAGCTGTGGTTTAACTTACAGTTTTTCTCAGTATTTTCAGATCAGCAATAACAGGAAGTCTATTAAAACAATCGATACAACACTCTGACATTTTCACTCCACTTTGTGTGTGCAGAGCTAATTGGTTGTCAGGTTGTTGCTGCCACTACAGATCAGTGAGGATCAAACCACGGAGAACACAAAACAATCCGGCATGCAACTTCACAAGCATTTTTAAAATAATTTTATATGAAGAAAAAACATGTACTGTCTCTATTTGCTTCCTTTTCCTACTATTGTTTCCTCTGTATTTGTGTCAGTCTGTTGTGTTTCTGCTGCCCTGCTAGCAGATGGATTTGCAGCTGTCACTGTCAGTTGTTTCGTCCGTCTGTCAGTTTTTTGCAGAGCAGAATGCCATTAAATTTGCTCCAAATATCCAGGCCCCAGAGGATGATTCATGCTGTATGTGGTGACCCTCCGAAGCTTCCGAAGGCATGAGGCAAAGGCTAAACTTGTACATCAGAAAAATTAGAATCAACTGACAAGATTGACATCAGCATTATAACATTTATCATTTATCAAATGAGCGATCTTGTGTGAGTATGTCTTGTGAATTACTCTGTTACTACCACACCAAATTTTAGCACAATATCTGGAAAAATGTTTGAGTTGTTGTCATTTTTGTGTTTCCTAAAGTCAGTTGGCTGTGGTGGCCATCTTCAGTTGGGTTGACTGCAAAAATTAATTAATAATTAATCACCTGTAAATGTACAATAAGTGATGACTTTCTGAAAGATTCATTAAAATCTGTCCAGTGATTCTGAAGTTAATTTGCAAAGACAAAACAAATACAGGCTTAGGGGAAAACATTATTGGCCTCTTTTTGCCGTTTTAGATGCGTGGATTTCATTAACCCCTAATGAACCTGCAGGAACACATTTGGAAATATCCTTCCATGGAAAATACGTCTGATTGAGAGGGAGCCTGATGAAGACGTTGTTGCAAGGCGTTTTCAGAGTGTTCGCTCAAGGAGAAGATGGCATTTAGTCTCAGTAGAAGATAAGGCCAACTGGACAAGTTGGCATAGACAGAGGAAAGACAGCGCATTTCTCTGTGTGTCACAGTAGGAGCTTGTCATGCCCAGTTGTCCATGTCCGGCAGATTTCTACTCCCTGTGAGACACTCACACACACTCAAGGACACAAATACTCGCCCAAACACACACACGGTGCCTTCTTGCTGACACTGCTTTTTAATATTTCACTACATGCAGGGCTAGCCATATGCTGCCCTGTCAAACACCTACACACACACATATAAATTTATATACACAGAAATATGAACCCTTGCACGTTTTTTTTTTTTTTCACTACTCTAATTTGTGAAATATTTCTTGTCATTAAAAGCACACATATGGAGTCCTGAATCAAAATCCTCTTAAACCAACAGCTCAAAATGCATCCTGCTTGTGCATAATGAGACAAGACCAACAAGTCATGTAAACACATACACACGCATAACACTCCCACACACACTCCTAACACCTCCACTTTGTTTTATGTTGCTCTGCAAAACTGGGATTTTGCTTTGTTTGTAGAGTTTGATTCTTATACATTCACTCAGCCCAATTACCAGCAAAGCATGCAGTGTAAACAAGAGTAAAACTGTCTCCCCTCCTGTTCTCAAAAACATAAAAATATTGTCACCTGTCAGCTCATTTTTTAGACTTTGGCAGAAAGGAGGAGGAAAGTTTTCTGCAGCTTCTGCTATAATTTGCTGTTGTGGAAAAATGAGCATGGCTTCAACAAAACAGTCAAAGGAAAACAGTTTATTGTGTACAACAGTTCAGAATAGTCTTCATCATTATCATATTAATTTACCTTTTAAAATTGATGTGAGTCTCTGATTATCTCTAAGTTCTTTAGGTTTCTATACGTCTTAATAATATCCAAAAATTCTGATGTACAAAAGTTTTTCATAAAAACAACTTTTTTTTCTATGCATTTAGAGATAAGTGTGAGGCTTCCAGTCACATTGATACTTTTTCAACAGTTTTGCAAATTCAATCATACAAATAAACAACTATACCATCAGCTTACATCTGAAGGCCAACATCAGGACACACATCTGGAACATTGTCAGAGTACAAGCTAAAAATGATCCCTTGTGGGATTCCCTTTATGAGAAAGAGACTCTTTGTTCACACCCCTGCTGACCTGTCTGAGGTGTGCCCTAACCCTAACCCTGAACAGGAACAGGCAGGTAAAGATAGTAATTAAACCATGACTATCATTTCTTACACAAATTGGAGGCCAAGCATCTCTTAAAGAAATTTATATAACCCTCCACCATTCAAGCTAGACTTTTGAAGCAAAATCGTTTTATGATGAAAAATGACAAAGTTGCAGCCTATTTATAAACAAATTCAACATTTCAAAGTCATTACTAAATACAGCTTTTTATGATAACTTCTGCTATTACTGAAACATATATTCTTCAGGGTTAAGTGAAGAAAATATGTGAAAACAAAGCTTTTCCAAAACATTTCTACTGCAGACAGTTACAGCAGCTCTACAAGCACAAAGTGCTCATCAACTACTCCGTGGCAGCACAGAATAATGTTAGCAAAACTGAGTTTGGACATCTGAATATTGATCGTTGCAGACAAAGATCTTCCAATGTGAGGCAAACAAACACACACACATACCACCCCTACTCCAAGCTAAGTTTTGTGTAGCCTGAAACCTCTCAATTATAATTTGTTGTATTGATTCAAGCTGCTGTGGGGGGACCAACACTCTTTCAGAACTTCCAGATTATATCTTTATCCCCTTCCACCATGAAAGGTGGGCAATCGTGTAATTGGCTGTGTGTTACTGCAGTTCAGTGATTTTTTCCAGATATTGAGCTACATTTGATGGGGTTATATCTGAGAGTCATCCCCAACACAGACTCTGAGGGCTAACAGACTGAATGAGTTCATTGTTTCAAACATTAAGGAAGGCGGTGGGTGATATGAAATGTTATTTTTTTATTTTACATTCACACAACCATGAAGAAGTTGACGTTCTGTGAGATGATCACTTCTTTAACTTTCACCTTGAGCCAGTAAAGGAACCAGTAGAGGAAACTGGTTTTTCCTTTTGAAGCAAAATAAAAGACACATTTCTAAAACTCCTCTGCATCTTTTTCCTCATTTTTAAAGAAAGTTGAATGAAAATGTTATCTATCAAGGACTGTTTTCCATGAGTAGATCCCTCCAAAAGAAGTCAGGATGGTTAAATGTTTCCATGTCCAGAACTTTGGTATCATGAACATTGTTTGTCTCACAGCCATGTCGACAATTTCAGATGACCTCGATCAACTTTGTGTCTTTTGAACAGAGGCTAAAAAGGTTTTAGGAGGATTTATACAGTAACTGCTGACCATAAAAGGTTTGCCTACCTTGTTAGTGTAATATTTTAAAAGACAAAGCAGAGCAAAGACTGGACAGATCAGTGTCAGGAAAACATCTACACTGTTTATTCTGTATGAACTAAATGCCTTTCTTGCTTCCTTTCTTTCTGAACAAGACTCTTTAGACAAAAAAAAGAGACAAAAGCAGGACTGTAAATTAAAGGTCTCGTCTTCCTTTAAGGAATGTGTATCACCTGCCACCTTTCATCCTTGAGTTGTATAATAAATTCATCTTATGATGAGAAATGACAGTAGTAGTCATTTTCTTGTGCATGACTCTCAGCTACAACCACACTAAAGTTTCACAAACTTCTTTGAGATGTAGCCATTTTTTGTGTTTGCTATGGTCAGCTACCTGTGTTGGCCATCTTGTATTGGGTTAACAAGTGTTTAATGGTTTATGAGGTATTTTACTGTTAATGCCAAGGTTTTAAGCTAAGATGTTGTGCAATGGGCTCTAAATATGTAACGAGGACAACTTTCAACTACTACCACACCAAATTTAAGATCAACATCTGAGTTATTGCTATTTATTTGTTTTCTAAAGTCAGTTGGCTGTGTAAGCCATTTTCAGCTAGGTTGAGTTTAAAAGTTAATCAGTTGTAGATGTTGATCTAAGATTACTCTCTGAAACTTTTATCATTTTTTTCCCACTGGTTTATTAGATATTTTGCTAACAGACAGACAAAAACACACAGTAGATCCAGGCAAAAACATTATTGCCCTTTTGCTTTATGGTGATTAGCAACAATGATATATATATATATGTATATATATATATATATATATATATATATATATATATATATATATATATATATATGTATATATTTATATATAGATGAGTAAAACCATGAATGGAAATATAAAAAGGAAAAGATTCCAGGAGGAAAAGAACTCATTTAAAGTTAAAGTGCTAACGCTGGGAACTTAAACTTTTTAGCTCATGAGCCAGTTTGCTTTTTTTCTAGTCTGAATGAATTATTGATACGAGGTCAAGTCAGTATTAGATTAAATTAAGAGATGATGGTGAATCTGTCAGCTTAAAACAGAATCCCAAAGCTGCTGTGTGTGCATGAGACACATGTTTGTGTAGTTCCTGTCCTCCGGAGTTTTATCAATGTAAAACAAAACAAACACTTTAATGCTTCCATCATTTCTGCTTCTCTTTTAACAAGACGAGTCTGATTATTATCGCCAACCACCTGTGTCTGTCTGCATGTTTTTAGTTGTCTGTTAACAAAATATCTCATGAACCACTGGACAGATTTTATCAAAACTCTCCTAATGTAATCATTCAAAGGACATCTACAACTGATTCATGTTCAGAGTCAACCTAATTCAAGATGGTTGCCACAGCTAAACAAATTTATTGAACACAAAAATGTGTACAAGTTAGTCAGTTCAGCAAGTATTTGAGCTAAAACGGTGGTAGTTGAGAGTCCATTACAACACATTCTGAGCACTAACTGTGCAAGATCTGTTTTTAAAACTTTGCCATTAACTATTGGAGTCAGTCTGTTTGCAAAAAAAACACTGATTGGAGTGAAAGTCCTATAAAGTAATCATTGGGTATACATCTACATGACATAAACCAGGATTTTAGTCGTATGAGCGAAACCAGACACGTACACAGAGTAAAGGTAGGTGGTTTTATTTACAGGTGCTCTTATATACAGGTGCTGGTCATAAAATTAGAATATCATGAAAAAGTAGATTGATTTTAGTAATTCCATTTAAAAAGTGAAACTTGTATATTATATTCATACATTACATACAAACTTATATATTTCAAATGTTTATTTCGTTTAATTTTGATGATTACAAATGACAACAAATGAAAATCTCAAATTCATCATATCAGAAAATTAGAATATTACTGAAGACCAATAAAAACAAAGGATTTATAGAAATGTTGGCCAACTGAAAAGTATGA
>NC_051451.1:2117872-2130759 GCF_001649575.2 Kryptolebias marmoratus | reverse complement strand
AGTAATATTCTAATTTTCTGATATGATGAATTTGAGATTTTCATTTGTTGTCATTTGTAATCATCAAAATTAAACGAAATAAACATTTGAAATATGAGTTTGTATGTAATGTATGAATATAATATACAAGTTTCACTTTTTAAATGGAATTACTAAAATCAATCTACTTTTCATGATATTCTAATTTTATGACCAGCACCTGTACAGTGATGATGACCAGGAGGATCTGAAAGGCAAGGAGGAGCAAGGTGAGTCTCTGGTTCTAGGTTTGTAGGTTCGTTGTTTTTGCGAGGAATAGTGAGTAACTTTTTGTTTCTTGCACGTTCGAGGAGAGATCGTGGCGTGAAGGTGGATCCAGTCAGTGTCCAAGAGCAGCCCAAGAGGTGAGGGGTCCAGGAAGACAACAACAGGTAAGTTCATCCAAGCCATACAAAAGGTAAGTCCAGGTAGGTCGCAGAACCAGGAAGTCGAGCAACATTAACCTGAAGCAAAGGGAACATAAAAAAAACAAGGTTAACATAGCTTCAGAGCGTAACGTTAGAACCTGGTGGCTGAGATTCTAACCAGAAGGTGAGATGCTCCAGCGAAGATCTGAACCCAGCCGGAGGCTTAAATGCTGCTCATCAACCGGGATCGCCAACAGCTGGGAGAAAGGGAGGATAGAGGCGCCGCCCAAAGGGCGGGGAAAGCTCCAGATCCTCACACTACAGCTGATTAACTTTTGGTGTCAACTTAGTTCAACAAAGCCACCACCACTAATCAACCTGAGCCAATACAAAAATGTCTCCAACTCAGTCAGTTTTACTAAAGGTTAATGTGGTAGTAGTTGAGAGTAATTCACAACACATACTATACACTAACAAATAATAAAGGATATTGCAATATCACATGAGATCGTGCATAATGTTGTTTTCAAGGTTTGATCAAAATAGCTGCCGTTATATGCAAATAGCTGTCATTTCTCATCTTATTCTAAAACTCTGGCATATGAGGCAGAGGACAATATGCTTTCCTTCAAGGACTGCTAGGTCTTTAAGTATAATGGAAATGAAGCCTTTTATGGTATCAGAAGTTGTCTGTCCACAAGGGTCCATGTGCTGTAAACATTACCATCTGCACAAAGTCCATTTTCTGCACAGAAAGCTCAGAGAATTCCCACGGAGCAGGAAAGCATGTTCAGTTTATTCATACTACGTGTTCCGATGTGTTGTGAATGACTTTCAGCTACCAACACATCAAATTTTACTTCAAGTTCTGTGAAATTAACAGATTCTTGTATATGCTAAAGTTGATTAGCTGTGGCGGCCATCTTATATCGGACTTACTCCAATATTTTTTTTGTTATAGATGTACATCCAGTGATTACTTTCTCAAAGTTTCATTAAAATCCACCATGTGGTTCCTGAGATATTTTGCTAACAGACAAACAGAGTTGACTGTAATAGTTAAAGGCAAAGTACTGAAAACAAATCTTGCCCCATTGGCTAGTGCTCAGACTGTGTTCTGATTGACTCTCAGGTACTACCAAATCTAATTTCAGCTCAATATCTGTAAAACTGGCTGAGGTGTAGACATTTTTGTGCTTTATCAGGTTAATCATCTTTGTGGCCATTATTTGGATTTGCTTCAAAAGTTAAACAACTGTAAACCACAGCTTATCAACTTGATCACATACAAAAATGTCCCTAACTCTGTTAGTTTCTTACATATTGATCTAAAATTTAGTCTGGTTGTCATGGATTTAAGTCTTTTTGAGTTTATTTTGTAATTGTATTATTATTGTTTTATATTTCAATAGTTCCGTTTCATTTCTGGTTTTCCCTGTGTTTTGTTTTGGTTCTTTTGTAGTTTGGTTTTCTTTCTTGTTTTTTTGTTTCTGTGTTACTTTTCACCTGCCCTGTGCTCAGTAATTCTCCGGTCTGCCTGCCACGCCCACCTCACCTGTTCCTCGTCTTCTCCCAGCTGTAACCCATTTTCAACCTGTTTCTATAAAACTGGTCTCTGTTCATTCATACCTCACTGGTTCATTCATTCTGCTATGATATTCATGCCCTTGTGTTCTTTTTCCATGTCACGTCAGCCTTTTGTTTTCTTGTTTAACAAATTACTTTGAAGTTATTCAAAGCCATGAGTCTGCGCATTGGGTTCGCCACGATCAGTCTTAATAGTGGTAGTAACTAAGAATCAATCCAACACATACTTCGAGCGCTGGAGATGGCACTAAGTTCTGGAAGGACAGTCAGAACTGCAGGTCTCCACTTCTCTGGGCTTTATGGCCCGACAGAAGTCTCACTTTAGTGTAAAACACTGAAGCATGAAGGACTCGGACTGTAAAGAAATCAAGATTGAACTGTTTGGCCTCAATTCTAACAAAACATTGGGCGTAAACCAGAGGGTGTCAGCTGCTCAACAGCATCCCCACAGTGAAGCATGGTGGTGGCAGCATCAGGGAGCAGAGGTGTTTTTCAGCAGCAGAAACTGAATGTTCACCAGAGCTCAGGACTTTAGACTGGGCTAAAGGTTGACGTTCAACATGACAATGACCCAAAGTCCACAGAGAAGAGGGGCTTAAGGAGTGGACCAACCTAAGCCCTGACTGAAAGGGATAGTCTAGTCAAACTGGAGCTGATGTTTTGTCAGATAGTCAGAAATGGTTAAAACCTGATCAGTTAATGAGTTATTTATTAGTTAGCTGTGTCATCACTCACAGATACCAGCACTGTGTATGTAGCAGTCTGCCAAATCAGTGCAGCTAGTCAGTCCTAAAGTTTATTCAACTCTGACAGATACACTGAGCAGCCTCAGCACCATCAGCCACAACCTGCTTCATCTATGCTCAGCACACATATATTTGCATAGTAACACAAACATTGTTTGGTTGAAAAAACAGCAACAAACTAAACAAACAGTACCTTGCAAAATTAGCTAATGTAGTGTTCTTTCTTGTTTTTGAGAAAGTTGTTTCATAAGCCTGAAAAACTAATTAAAACTGGATGTCATTTCGTCCACCATTATCCGAGCCTGGATGAAGATTTTTACCCTGTAATACTGACTAAGTTTCTGTGCTCTATGACTGATGTCACTGCTGCAAAAATACTAATGATAACTATTTGACAGAACATCACTTCAAAAATGATCAGACTATCTCTTTAACACTATCAAAGATCTCTGGAAAGACCTGAAAATAGCTCCACCAATGGTCCCCATCCAACCCGACTGAGCCAAAAACATGATCAAAGAAGAATGGTAGAAAATCCTCCAGTCCAGGTGTCTGAAGTTTGTTGCTTCACATTCAAAAAGACATGAGGCTTTATTTGCTGCCAGTTGTGCTTCAATTCAGTAGTAAGTAAAAGGAATAAATATTTTGTAAATATATTTTAGTTTTTTTTTTTTCTTTTTAATAAATTCACAAAATTGTATAAGCTTCTGTTTTTCCTTTGGGCACTGAGTGTCGATTATTTAAAGAAAATGGAATTGCAACAATTGCAGCATTAGGCAGCAACATAAAATTGCAAAAAATGAAGGGGTCCTAATACTTTCTGAAGCCACTGAAGTAAAATCGATGCACTCTGCGTTCTGGATTGGATGAGTTAGCAGAAATGGACCAATGAGGTTCAGCTTTCCAATAAATCTAACACACTCTCATCACAATCTGAAGTGGCGAATGATTTCTGGCATAATCCGCAGCGTGGGAAATGAACCGAAAAAAACTCCTAGTCTTCTTGAAAAGATGAAACAAGAATGCAGAATTTCAAAACAACTCTCCAACAACACTCCAAATATAAGTTGGCAGTACTAACAGCTCATTTATCGAGCGTTCACACTGAGCCTGGGCTCTCTGCAGCTTTGACTGATGGCTGTAGAAATGATGGAGAAAGGAATTATACCACTCCCAGCTGGCCTGCTGCTACAAGCAAGGCCAAATAAATCACGCAGTCACAATAAATGACAGTCTCATCATGGACTTGACTGCAGTTGGAGACTTTTGTCTGCTGTCATGTGCATTTAATCTGATTTGATTTTTATGCTGATCTTCAAAAGCAAAGCGATGTTGGGACCAAGTCACCGCCGAGGGACACAAAAACAATAAAGCATCCCTCCAGCTTTTTGCTGTCACAGTATTGCCTCCCGCTGAGCCCCACCACTTTGGCCCTGCTTAAAATTCAAACATTCAATCTTGACATACTGAAGGCTTTTATGGCAGCGTTAATAAAATTCGAATCAATTTTCTTGTCTCACTCTTGCCGATAAAGGCGACTCAGTCCTCAGTGATTGTTATATTCAAACTGTAAAAAGCTGCAATGAATATTCACATTCTTTTGCAGGACACTAAATTGCAAATTAACAATCTGCCAGGATTTTGATCATTATAGTAATTATAATAAATAAGTGTTTAAAATGTAAGGAAAATTTGACCCTTCCTCACCACAGTCTGAGGCCCTGTCCATATGGGAACGGTTTTTGTAAACAGTCGAAAGTTTTTTCTTGTTTCAGCCTAGTGTGCACATGGAAATGGCATCTGATGAGCCTTTAAATGATTCCAGAATGAAAAAATCTTGAAATGCCACCCTTGCATTGCCCTGTGAACAGCCTGAACACAACCATTTTTAAAAACACAGTCTTGTCATAGACCCACCTCTGACAAACACATTGACAGTAACAGTGAAGACAGACTACAGGTTTGCGTTTGTGCTGCAGTTTCTCAACAACAGCTAAAACTTTGTCCACTGTATTACATCAATGAACAGACAAGACTGAAGAATAAGGCTTGATCAGAGCACAAAACCTTTGTTATTACACTAGATAATTTAAGGCCAAAAAGATTTGTATCACTATTAATGACATAAACCAGGGTACGTCGGAAGAGCGGAACCAAGAACCAGACACAGAAGCCAACTAAAAGGTAAGCGATTTTATTTACAGGTGAAATATGAAATGTACATCCAGGTAATCGTCAGGAAGATCTGAAACGAGCGAGGAGGCACAAGGTGAGTCTCAGGTATAGAATTGTTTGTGGAGTTAGAGTTGATGAATGACTGTTCTTCTGTCTTACTATTCCAGGAGCGTTGAGGAGCGCCGAGGCGACGAGGAAGTCCAGGCAAGGAGAGGAGATCCGGAGGTGCAGAGGCAGGTAAGTTCCTTCAGGTAAGCGTGAGAGCAGAGTCCAAGAGCGAGAGACCAGATCCAAAAATGAGACACTACCTGAGGCACAGCAAACAACACGAAACATGAGTTACTTGGAACAGACGTTAGTCAGAGACCCAAGGGGCTGTAGGTTCTACCCAGAAGGCTTGATGTTCCAGCAAAGATCTGAACCCGAGTGGAGCCTTAAATACAGGTGCTGCTCATCAAGGAGGATCAGCCACAGCTGAGGAAGAGAGTTACCGGAACAGCCAGCAGGGCGGAGACAGAAACCAGATCTCCACATTTAAGCTATCAACAATAAAAAAAAATGCAGAAAAAGATCTACAATATGCACCAGGTATACATTTAAAAAATAAAATGTGAATAATTTTAAAAGACCGCCACTTGTTCAGCCAGATTTGCTTTGAACAAAAAAAATCCTTGCAAGGACGACCTTTCCCTTCAGCTGTCCCTCGCTGGAAACTGTTTCTGAAAAGCATCCATTTTGTCAAATTAAAACAAAACTTTTGTTGTTGAAATGTAACTGTCAGGATTCAGACTATTTTCTAATTGAGCAGTTCGGCGACAGACAGACACAGGAGACCCAAAGTAACAGTAAGTGACTTTATTTACAATGAGAATGAATGTGCGAGCGTGAGCAGGAGCCGGGACCTGGAAACAGAGGACGTCGTGAGTGAGAGAGTCTTTCAGGAAATGAACAGAAAGTATGGCAAAGGTAATCTTTCCAGTCAGTGTTCTTACGAGGAGAGGTGTGATCCACAACACGGAGGAGAAAGGACGAGGTGAGTAATTTCCGGTGGAGGTTTGGTGGTAGTTCCAGAAGGCTGCAGGTAAGTTCCTTATTTCCAGATGGCAGCGGTTACGTAGGCAGACAGGCACTGGCAGACAGGTGAGTACTTAGCTTAGCGGCGAGTTTCGGATGCAGACCAGACTGGTTCCGGAGTGGACAGGTAATCCTACGGCAGGTACAAGGCAAAAACAAAAACGTAGTTCACAACAAGGTTTTTCGAACAACGAAGATTTACAAAGGCTCTGCACTTTACCACTTGGCAAACAATGCTCCAGCGCTGATCTGGTTCCCACCACACCCTTAAGTACACCTGACCTCCTGATGAGCCTGATCCGCTGCAGGTGTGGAAGGAGTGGCGACAAGTTGTCAATCACCAGCCCAAGTCGGCCCACCAGGAAGCACTCACACACACAAAACTCCAAATCACCACAGTGACCAACTGTATTTTATCATATACATGTTAGCCCACCCAGCTGCCACTGGTGGTGATTTATGTGGTAAGATTAATGCACATGCTCCACATCTTGCTTCCTGTTACTGGTGTATTTTTGTGGCAGCGTTACAGTGCCACATACAGACCTGATATAGTGATGATATATATATAAACATTTCTAGAAATAGGGCAATGTTTACAAGAATATTTTTGCAAGTGACAAATAAAAAGATTGTTTTGGAAACAATACAAAGTCTAAACGTATGTCACAAATCTTATTATACAGTAGTACCTTTGCTATACTATTTGTGCAGAAAATAAAATTGTTCAGATTTTTTTTTAAGTAGATTGACTGATGCAAAAAGTCTAAAGAAAAATGTCACCTTCTTAGACACTAGGAATAAAAAAAGTCTTGTGCCAGTGGATATTTATGGCACAAAAACATAAATAATACAATTTGGTGGCCACAAGGAGTCTTTGTCTTTTCCTTACAAGACAATCTAATACATATTTAATTGCACAGAGTTCAGTACACTTTTTTATATGTTCTGTTGTTTGCATATTACAGTGTGATCAGATGCAGCTTTTATTTTTTCCAATTGGATACATTTGAAGAAAGACTTGTTCATCTCCAGTAGCATCTACAGATGAGAAGTGGTGTTTTCTTCAAAGCAAAAGCATTTTGATTGACTTTATTCTTTATACAAAGAATATGGCGCACATTTGTTTTGTAAAATTCTTATTTTTCAGTATGTTTTAAGTTCAGGGTACAGTATCGTGTCACAAAACAGAGCCGCATTGCAAGTTTTTAAATGTTTTATAATATTGTGAGCAGCAGATGTTTGCAGAGCTGTGGCTATGTTGTGTTCAAAAAGTCCTCCATGTTTGTTCAGATTTCTTGTGCTAAGACTAAATGTTCTGCAGACTTTACTCTGTACAAATGTTAAATAATTTCTAGACTTTAACCATCTCAGTGTTGGTTGTCTGACATGTTGGATTTGTTTTTACCTTGAAAAAAATGTTGCGTGTTGTAGTTTAGGGCAGCAAATAGACTCGGATGCTGACACAAGGACCCACACAGGGAGTAAAGGTTAATGGTGTTTATTTACAAAATATATACAAAGGTGAAATAGTAGGTGAAGCAGGGGTCTCAAAATGGATTCACTGGAAGGAAATAAGTATTGGTCCTTGATCTTGATGTTGATCATCTTTCTGAGGTATAAATATATGATTGAATGATCCTATGTGTTCTTGGTTTTATTTTTCAGGTGAGAGGGAAAATCCTGCAGTCCCAGGAGATGCTGAGAAAGTAGAGGCCCAGTGTGAATGGGCAGGCAAGTGCCCAAGGAGTTTTGTTGGAGTAGATTTGCGTTGGAGGACCATCAGACGAGGGTGAGAGGGTTTTTTAGGAACCAGGAGTTTACAAGGAGAACTGAATCCAAATCATAGGAAAGTACCACATTTACCAAGTATATTTATTAGAAGTGATTTTCGACTTGTTTTTTATGTAAATTGGCTTGGTCTACTGAAAAATATTATCTATGCATAAATACTCTAAAATAGTTACAGTATGTATTAAAACTTTCAATAAAATAAGACCATAAAGGCTATTCAATTTTATTCTTCTAAATCCAAAAAAATTGATTCATCCCCATAACAAGGTGGTTTGACCCAACCTGGCTCCTGTCACCGAGCAACACCTGTTAATCACTGTCACTCCCTGTCACTCCCGGCCTCAGAATGAGCATGATTAAAACATAGCATCAATGCTGCTGAAAACACACAAGGACAAGTGCAAAACAAATTTAAAAAACTGCCATCTTGCTCTGTTTGTTCCACATGGGCAGTTCCACTTTTCACTTCAAGCTCGGGTCCTCTACCAGTAGCCTGGGGGCTTTAGGGTTCTCCTCAGTATCTGAGCTGTTCCTAGGACTGCTCTCTTCTGGGCAGAGATCTCTGAGGTTGTTCCTGGGATCTGTTGGAGCCACTCTTCCAGTCTGGGGGTCACAGCACTGAGTGCTCTGATGACCACTGGTACCACTGAGGCTTTGACTCTCCACAACTTCTCTGTTTCCTCTGTCAGCCCTTGGTATTTCTCCAGCTTCTCGTGCTCCTTCTTCCTAATGTTACAGTCACTTTGGCTCACTACATTTATTTCCACTGCCTTCTTCTGGGTCTGGAAGTCCCACAGTATCTCAGCCCTGCCATTCTCCACCACCTTAGGTGGAGTCTCCCTCTTTGACTGTGGGACTTCCAGTCCATACTCAGTACAGATGTTCCTGTAAACTATTCCAGCTGCTTGGTTATGGTGTTCCATGTACACTTTGCCTGCCTGCATCTTACATCCCACTGTTATGTGCTGGACTGTCTCAGGGGCATCTTTGTACAGCCTGAACCTTGGATCCTGCCTGGTTTGGTAGACCCCGGCCTCTACTGCTCTTGTGCTGCTCTTGTGCTTCTGTGCTGTCCTTCAGTTCAGCCCTTTCTAACCACTGCTGGACTGAATATTTAAGCAAATATGTTATTTAAAATTGTTTTTATTCTTTTTTGTAAAGAAATATTTATTTAGTTATAAATATTTTCATGTTTTCAGTTTGAGAACAAATTTTTTCTGTTTTATTCTCCCAAAACTATTTCACAGGGAGTACATCACTGAAAAATGGTTGAGAACCACTGCACTAAACGAAAATGCCTAGTTTGTCCAGTTGCAGCAACTAGCAACAACAGTAGAATGGCAAATGCATGCATGATTCACCACACTCTGTCTCTGATTGCCTAGTACTTGTGGTCTTTGTTGGTTGGGTTGGTCAAATCAAATGTAACAGTGGGCACTAAGATCTCCAAGATGACGGTCAGATCAGTCGGTCATTGTTGTTCTGAGCAGATCTTATAAAGCAATGCTGATTATGATTATTAGGCACAGGTGTGAGCAGCTGGCCTGGAAGTGAGTTGGTAGTGCATTGCAGCTAATCAGCTTGCCTACAGCTCTACCTGGAGAAGAAGAAAAAATGGAAAAAGAGAGGAAAGAGAGAGCCTGGATAAGGCAGGAATCCTATGTGTGTGTATATGTGTTTCTGAATGTGTGTATGTGGACCATTGCTAATATTGTGTGTGAACTCTTCTCTCTCATCCCATTGCTGGTGTGTAACATTAGCATAAACATTGCATTCCCACACCAATATGCCTTTCAATATAAAACCTGACCATCAACCAATTCATTAAACATTTTGAATGATCAAGTAGTTCATATAGCAATTTGACATTGTGCATAAAATACAGAATTTTTGAGGCAAAGTTATTCAATCTAGTTCCAAAGTCGAAATCTGAAAAATTTTTGATGTGGCAGTCAAAATGAAATATTCTTAGTTGCGGGTAGTTATAATATCCTTTTCGTCCACAAATATATAATGTTCTTTTGCAGTCAGTAATTACATGTTTATAGCAATACATCCACAACTCCCCACAGAATGCTTTGGGGAACAAGGTTGTAAGGGTTCTCCAAATCCATAAAACACATGTAGACTGACCATCAAACTCCAATGACCCCCTTAGCAACTCTGTAAAGGTAAAGATCTAGTCCACTGTTCCATGACCAGAACAAAGGCCACACTGCTTCTCATGAATTCGAGGTTTGACACCTCCTTTCCAATATCAAACTTTTTCAGAGAGGCTGAGAAGTGTGATTCCTCAATATTTGAAACCCACTCTTCATGCCCCCTTTTTACACCAGTGTGCCAGTCCACAGCTGTTGCCCTGGTCCTTCATGTGACATTGAGGAGACATGTTAACCACAACAATCTCACAAGATCAAGAGCCTTCAGCATCTCAAGCTGAATTTCCTCCACTCCTGGTGCCCTACCAGCTTGGAGTTTTTAATTACCTCAGCATCCTTTGCCACCATAATGGACCTGCATTCCCGAACCCCTCAGCCTGCATACTCAGAGGTGGACTTGATAACTGGACTGAGGAAATCCTCAAAGTGTTCCTTTTTGAGGCCAATTGAAAGTCCTTCTCTATGTTTTTTCTAAATTCCTTCCACACTCCTGTTTTTCTTCCCCAACCACAGAAACCACAGTTCTTATGGCCATTCTGTACATGTCAGCTGCTCCAGGAGTTTTCTAGGACAGCCAAGTCAAGCCTCCTTCTTCAGCTTGATGGCCTGCATGACTACTGGTGTCTACCAATGGGTTCTCCTGTTGCCACTACAATAATCACCAGAGACCTTCTGGTCACAGCTCCTAAAAGCCACATCAGCAATAGAAGCCCTAAACATGTCCTGTTTGGATCCCATGTCCCAACCTTCCCAGAACTGTGTGTAAAAGTGTGTCCAGAGATGTGAGGTGATGACCTGTCAAGGGTGTACACCATCCCTTGCCCAATGACTGCTGGAGATAAGCACTGACTTCTGTGTGATGCTGCATAAAAAGCTGGGAAAGAAAATGAATGAATGGATTCCCAGCAGCTCTTCCCATTACTGGTTTCAACTCAACACCAGGTGGTGATGACATTACAGCTCTGTCCCTGTCTTTACCCAAGTGTCCAAGACATAGGGCTGCAGGTTTAATACCAGGAAGCCTTTCACTGGACTCAGTTAAAATTCAAATTTGATTTTGGTTTTGCATTTGATAAAAAAGACATGGAAATTCTGAAACTGAGATGGAATGTCATTCTAAAATGTTTGGAATTGTTTAATTAAACCAAACTCAGAGTTCAATCATTTAATACTTAAATTTATGGTTAAAATTGTTGAAGAAATGTATGTGTAAGGTTAAAAATGGAATTGGTCTTTAAGATAAATTAACTTTAATCCAAATGTCTAAAATGTTTGTTACAAAAATGTTGTATGTGTTTTGTAGGTTTTCCACCTCTTCATTGCTTCACACTCACCTGTGAAAATAAAAAAGGTTTGAGTGAAATCCTGAAGTCTCTGAAGTCCTCCTTTGCAAGTGTGGGAAGCCATGACACTATAGAACATTTGACAATAACAGAGCATCCTATGCAGTTTAAAGCTTGGAACTCCACACTCTCCAGTCTTGAACTGAGAAAACTCTCCTGATAGGAGCAGGGGCTTTGGGACTGCTATTCAGGTTACCATGGCAAATCCCACTAGGGTTTACACCCCTGAATCACATACATAACCACACCTCTCTGGTGTCTTAGGGTGGTATTTCTGTAATTATTTACTACCTTAAAAACATTGGGGTGGAGGAGTGACCGCTCCTATTTATTTTTTTCATTTTTGGTTTAGACATTGTTGTGACTCTTACTTGCTTTTGTGTTACACAAACCACATTTCCATGATTGCATCATGTGAAAGGTGACCCACTTCTACCTGACCCAGGTAGAAGTGAAGACAAGCAGAGTACAAACAGTTTAACCTTTTCATGAAAGAAAAGTTTGCCATCTGGAGAAGGTGTCACCTAAAATCAGGGACAAACAGTCAGACTGATAATAGTTGAGGTGGGCCATCAACATATGTTGATGAGGTGGGCAAATCTGAGCAGAACATCTGGCATATGGGTAAGCTGAGAGACAGAAAAAAAAAAAGAGTGCCAGTGTATAACTGGACTCATTGAAAGATGGAAAGAGAAAAATCCCAGCTTTCAAATAAAAGACAGACATGGGAGAAATCATACCATCTGAATTACAGTGAAGGATTTTTTGTTTGTTCGTTTTTAGCTGCTCCTTTCTGCAGGGGTTGCTAAAGTGAGCGAACTCGCATGAAAGATTTGGGGATTCTTTTATATCGAATGCCCTTCCTGACCCATCCTGGGCTCAGGATTATGAGACCACAGCACTGAACACCAAGCTATTGCAGCCCCACAATGAAGGGGGGGAGGGGTTATGTTTGTGTCTGAAAACTGTCAGCATGGAGTTGAAAAACTTCATAACACCAGAAAACAACATTACACCTGTTGTGTTCTTGGCTGTGCATGCATTTATGTTGTTGGTGCTTCTCATCCCTAGATGGCATTGCTGTGACAAGATAAGGCAGAAGAGACTTTTAAGAAAACTGCAGAAGGAGAATGATTAAGAATAAATAATGTTAAAAAGTTCAATTTAAAACCCCGAAAAATGGACATTAAACTTACCACTTGAGCCCAAGAAATGTAGCTCCTATAACTGGGGAGACCAGGCAAACTGCTACGGGCAACCTATTAAAACAATGGAGGTTAAGCTAAAGCTAAGCTAACTAACACAGAAAATGGGAGAAACTTCCTACCAGGAGAGATGGAGTGTCCTTCATGCAGCATTCACGACCACATTTGTGCACAGCTGTTGCATGGCAAAAGGAAATATAAGTTACTTTAAACAACAAGTTTAATGAGAGAGTACACTCCTGATCAAAATCTTAAGACCAGTCAAAAAATTGCAAGAATTTGCATTTTGCACTATTGGATCTTACGAAGGTTCTAAGTAGAGCTTCACAATGTTAAAAGAAGAAATCAGCGCAAGAGACAAAAACTTGTGAGCGGGGAATTAATTGAAAACTGCATTTACACTCAAACATGATTTTTT
>NC_051451.1:2113677-2116429 GCF_001649575.2 Kryptolebias marmoratus | reverse complement strand
AGTAAAACCAGACATATCTAAGCATGAGCTAAGACAGTCAAAAATAGTAGCTAAACTAAACAGATCTAAGCATGACTAAATGTACAGAACTAAACTAAGTGTACAGGAAGATAAAGCTAAACTAAACAATACCAAATTTCTAAATGGTACTAGTGGCCTTAGAACCTTCTTAAGATCCAATAGTGCAAAATGCAAATTCTTGCAATTTTTGGACTGGTCTTAAGATTTTGATCAGGAGTGTAAAAGCTCCTCTTACCCAATGTACAGCACCAACCAACACCAAAATTGAACCAGAAGGCAAACAACGTGATGTCAGATGGGTCAGTGAGGCGCCTTTATATGATGTCAGCAGGCTCCAGAGCCAATGGGAAACAGGCACTTATGTGGTGTATTCATGGTCCCCAGGCCATACTGCTACATTCATATTCCTGCCAAAGTATATATTGCTCCTTTTTTTGCACAGATTGAGTTGTACTATTGTTCTTTTTAAAGATGATGGATTTCTATGAAGAGATGAGAGTTTATTTATGTGGTTCTAAAATTGATTGCACATTCTGTTTGATTGTCCTTCATTTAAAAAAAAAAGCTCAGTTTTAAGACTCTTAATTGACACAGTGATTTACTAAAATAAAAATAAAAGAATTAAGTAAATATCAAGGTTTTAAATTTACATATTTTTTAAAATCACATTTAAATTTAAATCATTTTGTTTTAGTCTTATTGAGCGAAGAGGTGGGGGCTGTATTTTTTTTTTCTCCAAAAGGGGCACAACATGAAAACTTTAAGTACCGTTGTCTTAGAATGACCAAGTTGTCCACAAAATAAGACTCTTGCAGTAGGTGGTGTTCTAAAAGTGTAGGCGTTTGTCTCAGACTGTTTAGGAAGTTTGGTTCGATGGTGTTTTTAGAACAAGGAAGTAAATGTCCCTTATCTGTAGCAATGCAACTACAGTCAGGAGTTTGTTCATATTCATATATTCAGACTCCAGAAAATTCTGGTAGGATGTTTTAGTGATGCATTAATTCTGTTTGGACTTAATGTCTCCATTTAGCATTCGATGTTAGGATCCACCACCACTAACTTGGTTCATTGTACCTAGACGTGTCTTTGTGTGAGCGTGTGTCACACTGAGCATTGAGGTCTTTTCCCGCCACACTATATAATCTAAATTTATGGTCTATAATTTTTCATATTTATCACACTCGTAACACTACAACTAACCTCTGCTGACTTTGATAACTCTGCATGGTACTCATAAATGTGTGTGTGTTTCTCTTTGTGTGTTTGTGTAAGACTAAGTTTGACTTTCAGAGCATCTGCTGACTGTGGACATGGCAGGGGGGCACAGGTGGTATATTGTTTGTACCCACACACACTTGCACATTCATACACCCTGATGAAGCTCACAGATGCTGACCTTGTACCAAGCCAGACTCCTCGACTGTCAGCACTTGTCACACACACACACACACACACACACCCATGCACATTCTAAGATGAGGAGCCCATTTACCCTGGACTTGTCAGGGGCTGCCATCCTTCCCAGTGGGGGTATATTTGTGCTGCTTCTGAGGGGAGAGGTGAATGGTGGAGGGGGTATTGATGAATAATGCTCCAGGTAATGAGTTGGGTGATGATGGGGACAGAAACATGAGCAGCCAGGAACTTGTTTATGTGTACTTTGCTGTCTTAAAAGTATTTGTCACACCTGTAGAGAGATAATACTCCACATTCAGAGCTGGTAAGTAGAATCACGTTATGGAAACTCATAACAATCTTTTAGAAACTCTAAGACAAGCATCACTCTGAAACGTGGCAAAACCCTCATACATAGAAAAGCATTTATTAATGAAATGCATATCGTCTAATATGCCAAAACATAAAACTGAGATGTTGAAAAATGACAAAGTTTTGAGTGTTTTGGCCAACCCTTGTAAATAACAGCACATGTGATCTCATGTGGTATTTTGCGCAGTCTGCTAGCACTCAAAGTAAAGCCGGGGTCTCACTGGGCTGCAGCTGTTGGCAACAATTGTAAATAACATTCACAAGGAAGTCTCTAAACTGATTCTAAACATTCTCCATTTCCTTCTGAATCGCAATGCCTTGCAAGGTTGTACAGCATTAATGCCAATACATGGACATGCTGTGCAAATGGCTGTGCAGCCTGGTGCCTGAATATCAGAGGAGGTGAGAAACGAGGAACTGGCCATCAAAGAGGTCATCAAAGACAGCCTCAGCAAGTGTCACCCTTCACTTGTACCAGATGCAACAGAGAATGTCACTCTAAAATTGGTCTGTTCAGCCACAAACAAAAGTGCAGATAGATATTAGATGCTAACGCCAACGACGGCAATCAGGGTGTCACATGAGGTTTTTTTAAGCATTAAGTAATTATAGCTAAAAGCATTAGAAAAAAAAAGTATTTAAACATACAGCAACATAAGAACTACATGAAACAACAAGAGTCAGCAACTAAAATAAATTATCTGAGGTGCTTTTGTTCAAAAGAACCAAGTCCAGTTTGTTTACATGGAGGGTGCAGGACTTGAAACTTGTTCTGGGACCAGCCGGTAAAGACAGACTCTACCTGTCCTGATTTCAACTTCCAGGATATACAGGTGCTGGTCATAAAATTAGAATATCATGAAAAAGTAGATTGATTTCAGTAATTCCATTTAAAAAGTGAAACTTGTATATTATATTCATACATTACATACAAACTCATATATTTCAAATGTTTATTTCGTTT
>NC_051451.1:2099234-2112481 GCF_001649575.2 Kryptolebias marmoratus | reverse complement strand
TACATGCTCATACTTTTCATGTTCATACTTTTCAGTTGGCCAACATTTCTATAAATCCTTTGTTTTTATTGGTCTTCAGTAATATTCTAATTTTCTGATATGATGAATTTGAGATTTTCATTTGTTGTCATTTGTAATCATCAAAATTAAACGATATAAACATTTGAAATATATGAGTTTGTATGTAATGTATGAATATAATATACAAGTTTCACTTTTTAAATGGAATTACTGAAATCAATCTACTTTTTCATGATATTCTAATTTTATGACCAGCACCTGTATGTCAAGATTGTGAGTTTTCCATGTTTGTTTTGTTCTTTGTGTTTACTATTCATTTTATTTTACATTATGTTTCTTGTTTTGCTTTTTGATACTTAATGGTTTAATCATGTTGTTTTTCATGGTTTTATTGCTTTTTTTCTTTTCATATTCCTTATGTTTAGCCTTTTCAGTGTCTACATGTGTTATCAGTCAATTTTCCTTCAATCCATCCTGCTCCTGGGCCCTGTTCATTCTCTCACACCTGTTCCCACTAATCATTAAACTCACCTGTTGTCACTTACCTCACTACCCCCACCCCTGTATTTATACTCCTGCCTTTTACTCTGCTATCACTAATATATACTAAATTGTACCATCTCTTTTTCTTTATATAGTCTTTGTAATTTAATATTAATTTAATTTAGCACTCAAAACTCAAGATTCAGAGTGTTTGTCACACGCACAGCCAAAGACATGTTTCCCTGAGAAATTAACTTGTTTTCTTTGCTGTCCACAATGAATGCCAAACAACAGTTTTGTTGACTTCAAATTAAAAATAAAAGAAAAACAATAGTAATACAAAATATAGGATGTGCAAAATATATCTAAGATGATGAAAGTGATACAAAATAAGGCAAAATGTAGTCAAAAAATAAGAAATGTGCCAACAAGTGACACTTGAGTCAAGTAACAACACATCAGCATGGTTTTAGACACCCGTCACCTGTTTAGTAGTTTATTGACACTCAGAAAGGAGTTCTTGAATCTACAAGTCCTGCATTTCACAGTTCTGTATCTACACCTGAGGGTAGAAGTGTGAAGTCCATGCTGGGTGTGGGTGGAGTCCTTGAGGATTGAGGCAGCCCTCTTGTGGATTCCACAGTGCTGGATTCTCTGCAGAGAGGGCAGCGAAGTCCTGGTGATTTTCTTAGCAGTCTTCACCATTCTCTGTCAGCATTTGTGCTCCATCGCAGTAGTACTGCCATACCAAACAGTGATGCATTTCGTTAAGATGCTCAGCTGTAAAAGTTGCTCAGGCAACATACCAGACTTCCTCAGCTTCCTCAGAAAGTGGGATGAAAGAGGGATGTTGTTCCCATGGAAGGCAGCACAGTCACAGGAGGACAGGGTGTAAAAGATGGGGCTGAGAACTCCTCCCTGTGGGGTTTTGTTTTTTGTGATGATGCTGGCTGAGGTCTTGTTACCAGTCCTGACTGTTTGGTGCCTGCCAGTCAGAAAGTCTAGAAGCCAGTCACAAAAGGTGGTAATTACCAGGACCAGACCAGACCAGAACATTAACAATTGAAGGTCAAAATGTTCATATTTTGGACAGAGTTGACAGATGGTTTGAGAGGGAGGTGAAAGAAGCAATTTATGTAAAAAAATTCATATAGAGGAGGTGGTCTCAGATTTCAGCTTTCTAAAACTTAAAATGCAGCATTAAGCCTGATACCCAGTCGTTTTCACTCTAGTTCACACCTTTATGCAGGTGACCAAAGCTTCTATCTTGAGAATCCAGCAACAATGACCTTAATGACTCTCCAGTGCTTGGGGAGTGAGAAAAATGTGTGCAAATTTAGCTACATAAATAAAGAATACCAGTCAGTCTTCAGTTTGGTACTCCACACTCTCCTTTTTAAACTGAGAAAGCTCCCTATCTTCAGCTACAGACCAGAAGTCCAGTTTCTTTGTTTTTAAGAACTTTTTGAATTTTCCATGTCCTGGATGCCTTAGAATATTTAGCTCACAAACAGACAAGCAAAAATGAACACAAATGAAATGTGCCTCCAACATTTTTTAATTACAGGTCTTCAGTCAAATTAAGTTACTGTATGTTCTTATAAGATTTACCCTTAAATATTACTTAATAGTGTCAAAAATGTTACTGTAAATTTTACCTGACAAAATATTATACTTTTTAATCACTTTTTCTTCAAACTGACCTGATAGCCGTGGTTTTATTGCAGTGTTTCGAGTTGAGAGATTTAATATTGGTTTTATTTTGAAACTGCTTTAGGATTTTGACCATGGTAGATAGCTGGACTGATGGAGATCATCGTCCTTTGTGAGTCTATTTAATGTTCTTGACAAAAAAGAAGTGGGGAAATACCTTGTTTTAGTTCTTGTGAATAGTGTTGATGGAGCATTTTAGGGTATTTGTAGAGTTTGGGGGAATTATGTGTTCAAACTGATGAAAGGGAGTTTAAGCTATAAGAACCCATTTGAAGTATTTTTCTGCACCTCTTTCTGAACAGCGTGACCTATCTGAAAGCCCAGTCATCCAACTGGAGCAGCTGACAGTGTTTTTATTATCACTGATATAAACCAGAAGTGTTAATTAAATCGTTGGTTACAAGCGAGGTTCAAAACTGCAGCTCATCAAACAGAAAATGGTTGTAAAGTTTGTCTTTGCCAAATCAGTCAGTCAGGGTCAGAAAGAGACCTTAATAAAAAAGTAGGATTATCTGAAAGTTTCAGTCAAATTTGGCTGCAAATTTCCTGTAACCCTAACCCTAAATGGACTGATATCCTTTTTATTTATTTTTTTGTCTGTATGAAAATCTCATCTGTGGCTGAAAGTCAAACAATATTTAAAAACATTTGGAACAGGGTTTTATATTCCAAATTTATATCAGTGAGCTCTTGATTCTGTGAAATCCCCTCAACAAGATCTAATTGATTAAATTGGTAAAATATTTCTTGCTTGTTGCTACATAAGATCATGTAATTGCCTCCGTCTATATGTGTGTTTCTTTGACTTGTAGCAACAATATCTCATGAACCACTGAGCAGATTCTGAACTCTCAGAAAGTAATCACTGAATGAACCCTGATTCAAGATGGCCGCCACAGCTAACTGACTTTGGCAAAACCATAAATGTCCATTACTCAGTCATTTTGTTAGATATTGAGCAACAACTTATCACTCACCTTTGGGCGATAATAAATAATTAAAATTACATAAACAAATTTAAGATAAGGCTGTATCACTCCCTCGGCAGTGTTGATTTAAAGGTATTCAAACCTTTTTTTAATTCAAAAATATAGGAATATACATTTTATACACATTTTTATGTAGCACTTTGAAAAAAAATTCTCAAAATTTCTTCTTGGAAGTTTACTTCTATCTACAAACAAGTAAGAAACCCTGTTATTTTATTCAGTATAAAATGATATCCTGCCATTATAGGCTGAATTGTGAGCACACGTTCCTTCAAAACTGCTGAACAACTACCTAAAGAAACCCTAAATAAATCACCATGTAGAATCAGACAGCTAGCGCATCAATATTAGTCATCAAGGTATCACTTTGACATTAAATAAATAAATAAGTGATGTATTGTCTTTCAGAATCATGTGATATCTGCGTTTTTGTTGAGTAATGCTTGTGCAGGAACTGAAGTGTGCATTTTCAGATTTTTTGGGGTTAAGAAAAAACAACAAAAACAATCTACAGGAAAATAAAAGAAAAACTTCAAAAGGAGGTTTTTTTGTTTAAGATGAATCTCTCTCCCAGTATAAATATATTTGTAATACATGGCCTGGAGACAAAGGAGTGATTGAAATAGAAAAGGTATTTGTAATAGTTATTGTGCATTCCATTATATTATTTTCCACGAAATCTTGGGGTGAAACTGTAGAGTACATAATATAAAAAATAAGATATAAAACATTTAGTATACACTACTATTTCCCCAAGGAAAGCACAGGATTAAATACTAAAGAAAAAAAGCAAACTGCAGCTGAATCAAACAGTTTTTGTCGCATCTCATTTCTTTGTCGATTCAGATAACTGTCCAAGCATTCCCCCTGCTTATTAGACAAACGGGGAGTGTCTGTATTTTCTTTTCCCTGAAGCAGACTTTTTCATAAAACAGCAGCAATTTAATCGAACATTATGGAGGCTACTATTCATTTCACTGTGATGCATCTCCCACTCCGCAGGAAATTAAGATTAAAAGCAGCTTTCCACCAGTTGCAGCTCTTCAGCAGAAATCACCTGCAGGATGTTGCATCCATAGCAGCTCGTTCCACCCTGAAGTGCTTTGTTGTTGTTTTTGTTGCTGTCTGAAGCAAGTGCAGCTATTTCCCTGAAACTGTTTACTGCTGTGTTATTTGAATAGCAGTGTGCTTTTGTTCTGGTTAAACCGAGCACGTTGTAATGTTTTCTGGCAGATGGGGTTTCTGAACTACAATAGGTTAACTGAAAATGGATTTGGCAGGCTCCACTTAACCAATAGCTGCTATTAAAAAAGAAAAAAAAAGCAGTGATTGTTCCAAACATTGATCCTGCGGATCACCTCTGGATTTACAGCTCTGGAAGCTGCCCAGCACCATCTCACAGGCCGAAGGAGCTCTGCAGCTTTGATGGAGCTGAGAGTGTGTGTGGTGGTGTGTGTGTGTGTGGGGGGGGGTACTTTAGTCAAGGGCAGGGTGATTGTAGCAGCAGAGGGAGGTTTTAAAAGTGTGATCCAAAACAAGCAGTTTGGAAAACATAGGCAAGAGGAGCTGAAAAACAACATAATGAATCTCCTGTTCCATCTAGCTTTAGTGGAACATTTGAACATTTTTTTGCAGGGATGCTGGAATAATAAGCTGCTGTAGTACTACCTCTGAGGGTCGCAGTCATTCACATTTATTTTAAAAGCAGAAAAAAACAACACCTTTTCTGGATACAAATGTGGCGGTCCCTTGTAATATTATTTCTGTTTTTGCTCAGGGTCATATGTTTCCTGCTCTGCTCATATTGATATTGAAAGTTTCTGAAAACGCCTTTGCATGCCAACCTTGAGTCTCCGCAGAAAGAAACACTCAGAGCAGAATGAAAGAGAAAGAAATTGATTTAAGTGCTATTACGACTGTTTGCCCCCAACTGTGAAAGTTCAGCTGAGAGCAGAAGGAGAACAAGGATCCAGGGTCAAAGGTCACACGGAGTGGCTCCCTTTCTTTTGTCAGATGAATCAGGATCAATAATAACACAAAACAGTGTATTTTCTTATTATGTTCACTATTCATGCTGTTGTTAATTTATCTGTATGTTTCTTAAAAATTTACGTCTGTATACATTTTGATACTTTTAGCTGCAGTTCTGTTTTCTTTTGTGATTCTTTTAGCTTTTAGCTATCATTTTGCTACTTTCAGCCACCATACTGGTACTTTTAGCTATTAACCAGACTTTTAGCTTTTTGCTAGTATTTTGATACATTTACCTTTCAGTTAGCCTTTGATTCTTTTAGCTAGCTTTTTGCTGATTTTAACTATTAGCTAGCATTTATTGAACTTGTTCCTACAAATTCAGCTTCTTTTAGCTTTAACAACACAGTTCCAACTTCAGGAAACCTCAGCAAAGTTATTCAGCACCCAGTGTTCATACTGCATTTTCACAATAATACAGATTTTCTCTTTTAAGTTTTAGCTAAACATTTTTATTGTAGGATTTGCACACATGGGGTAGTCCCTTACAGAGGAAACAAGTTAAATCCTTGGTTACATGCTTCACCTATTAGAGTTACTCTTGTACAAACAGAACAGTTGCAGGCTTAGCATTCCTGAAGCACCCATCGCTTTTCACGCCAGAGTTTCAGACTAACATTATCTGATGTTGAGAATTGTGACAAGGCTTGGCAGATTTGGATTCAGAACACACGGACCACAACAAAGTTTTAAGGGTTTTATTAGTATCAAAACGCTATCTGGATTACCTAAAGCCTGGACCGGAGCTTCGGCGGGGCAGCAGGGAATCGCCCAGACAGGTAAGCTAGTTGCACTTCCTGAAGTAAAGTCCTTTGAGAAGGGGGCAAGGCAGATATCAGAGTCCGGGGGCAGGCGAGGGTCGAGGACCAGGAGATCAGAGATCGGCAGACAAATCCAGAAAAGCACAAACCAGAAAGCGAAGTCCAGAGAGGGAGAGCAGGGTCCGTTTCCAAGAGGCTGAGTCTGAGAAGGTATCCGACAAGAAGCAGGCAATAGTCGATGGTCAAGGGGCAGGCATGGGTTCGGCAACTTGGCAGGCAGGAACTGTGATACGCTGGACATTTACTTGCTGTGAGCCTTTCAATAATCTGGCAACTGTGAGCTGTGGGCTGTGGACTTAAATACATAGACAGACAGGTGAAGCTGATGAGATTGATTGTGGTGTCATGGTAACGGAGGCTGGCATGGGCTGTGGAAACTGAGCAGGAACAGTGAGACTGTGACAAATTGATAACATTGTAGCCATTGTCATCAAACCAACATTATTTGCGATTTAATGCAATGAGAAATGTCATACTCCAAGAGTCCAAGTGTGTGTAGGGGATGACTCTCAGCTACTACCACAGCAAATTTTAGCTCAATATTTGCATAACCAAGTTTTTAAAGAGTATAGAGAACTGACATACAGTTGCGATAAAGCCATTTTGGAGTTAGATAATGCTGATTAGGTGTGACAGACAGTTTGAATTGGATTAAAACCAAACCTGATAACATCCAGTTATTACTTTCTGAAAGTTTCATTGCAAGTTTTCCACTTGTTTATTAGATATTTTGCTAACAGACACACAAACACTATCTTAGACACATACAGAAGAAATAGCCAAAAATGTCATGGTGGTGGGTGATAATAAAAAAGTTATTTTAGTTTGATGGTAAATATATTAAAGGTATATTATCATTAAAACCCATTTAGACTTGGGTGTCACAAGCTAAAGATCGGCTCAAAAGTGAGTAAAGAGGAAGATTCAGTGCTGTGTGTGGAGGTTTCTGTTGTTGCCATGGTAGAAGCTTGGTAATGTCTCTCAATATAGAACATAAAAATACGCAATTGTTGTTTCTTACATGTAATGGATCATGGTTAGTGTTTATACTGCGTAGGAATTATCACATAAGCTGCAGTAGGTAATGATATGAGAAAACTCCTATCTGAAATCCATCTATCCGTTTTTTTATCCTGCTTTTTTCTGTCTAAGTCACGGGAGCTGCTGCCTGTCTACAGCAGTCACTGTGTGAGAGGAGGGGCACACCCTGGACAGGTCTCCAGTCCATCACAGGGACACACAAAGACAAACGAGAGAGACAACTATTCACACTCTCACTCACACCTAAGAACCGTTTAGAGTTACCGGTTAACCTAACGTGCATGCTCTGGGTCTGTGGGAGGAAACCAGAGCACCCACAGAAAGCCATGCATGGACAGGAGAACATGTAACCTCCACACAGAAAGGCTGGGAGGCCAACTTGGGATCTTCTTGCTGTGAGACAACAGCTCTAACCACTGTTTAGAGAAGGATTTTCTCCAAACACAACATCCCAGTACATTTCAAACCCAACAAGACTCTCAGGCAGAGGCTGGTCCACCCTAAGGACAAAACACCCAAACCCAAACTGAGCCGAGTTGTGTATGCAGTTCAGTGCAGAGAAGAATGTTCAGACCTTTATATTGGAGAGACCAAACAACCTCTCCACAGACGCATGGCTCAACACAGGAGAGCCACCTCTTCGGGACAGGACTCAGCTGTCCACCTACACCTCAAGGATAAGGGACACTCCTTTGAGGACCAAAATGTTCATATTTTGGACCGAGAAGACAGATGGTTCGAGAGGGGGGTAAAGGAAGCCTTCTATGTCAAAAGGGAGAAACCAACATTAAACAGAGGAGGAGGTCTCAGGTTCAAGCTTTCAAAAACATATAATGGAGCTTTAGGCCTGATCCCCAGTCAGTTTCACTCCAATCAACACCTGCACTCATGTGACCAGAGTGGCCCATCAGTGAGTCAGACAAACAAGGACCCTAACGAGCCTCCATTGTTAGGAGAGTGAGAACAATTTGCAAGCAATCCATCTTACATCACATCTCAGCTTTAAAAGCTCAACTCCACACTCTCTATTTCTGAATTGAGAAAGCTCCTTGAATGAGAAGCAAAACGTCTTCAACTACAGAATAGAAGTCCAGTTGTTTTTGTTTTTTTAACCTTTTTTGAATGTACAAACTTACCTTACAAAATGACCAAAGTCTTCAGTTTTGGAGGTTTTTGCTACTGAATTAAAAAAGCCAGCATTTCTTGAAGGAATGCTTATCGCCTGGGGTCTTTCATGGCAGAGGTTTAGATTAGGATCACCTGGTATGATGAAAAATGACAGTATTGTATCTGTTTTAGTCAAAACTTTAAAAAATGTTGTGCAATCTCATGGAATATTATACGATGTAAGACTCCAAGTATGTGCTCTGAATGACTCTTCACTACTACCACATTAAATTTTAGCTCAATATATGTAAAACTGACAGAATTATAGCTGTTTTTTGTTTGATAACATGCTGTGGCATCTATCTTGAAGTGTGTCAACTTCAAAACTTATTCAGTTGTTACAAACAAGCATGGCAAATCCAGAATGCAGACTCATAATGATGTAAAAAATTAAACTGATTTATTAACAAAAGAGAACAAAAAAAAAGGCTGATATGGCAGCAAAAAACAAAAACTTACTAACAGGTGGCAGGGTTGACAAGGAAGAAGAAAACAAGGAGCATGGACGTGGCTTGAAAAATACAAGATGTCAAACAGCAGACGGAAAGGAATGAGCCAGCGAGACATGAATGAAAAGGATTCAGTTTTAAAGAAACAGAGGCTGAGTGGAAAATATGCTACAGCTGGGAGATGATGAGGAACAGGTGAGGTGGGCGTGGCAGGCAGACGGGAGAATTACATCGCTGAGGGCAGGTGAACAAAACACAGGAAACAAAACAGAAACACCAGAGTGACAAGAGGCTCAGAAAACAAACCTACACAAGAACTTAATAACTGAACCCAGAATAAACAAGAAATAGAACAGAATTACAGAAACACAATACAACAATAAACTCAAAAAGACTTCAATCCATGACATCAGTTGAAGATGTACATTCAATTATTACTTTCTGCAAATTTCAATAAAATTTGACCAGTGGTTTGTGAGATATTTTGGTAACAGACAGACACACAAACACATACAGACACAAACCATTACTTCACTGTCTTTGTCTTTTGGCAGCAGGCGATAAAGAGGAAAATTCAATACAAAAGGTACAATCTCACCCTCACAGAGAGAACATATAATCTACGGTGGCTGCATACAATGTGTTTTTCTTACAAAACATATCCAATGACAATATGAAAAGAGCCCAGAATGTTAATCCTTCACAGAATAATCAGGCTCCATTTATCTTCACACAGCATCACTAACCTTTAGCTCACCACCAACAAAGAGCTCCAGCAACATCATTTCATGTTTTGTTTTCCTGTCTTCATCATGAACAAGGTTCTGTTGTGTTGTGCATGTCATACTGGCTGCTTGTGACTAACATATGCCTGAATTTTAACAAACACATGACTGAAATACATGATGTATAATAATAATAATAAGAATGAGGATGAGGATGTGATATAAGAAGAGTTGTCTGAATAAGGCTGTTCGTTTTTTCTTCATCCAAAGCATCAACAGCACTGAAGAGATGACTAAAATGTCAAAGAGGTGGAATATCCTTGTTCTTCTTTGAGTGACATGAGCTGCAGGGATGTGATATTATTGAATATTGTGATAATGATGTTATAAATCCAGATTTGTAACTCTTCACTTTGTGCTCTTAAATAATGATTCAATGTTTATTCATCCATTCATTCATCCATCCATCTGTTCATTCATCCATCCATTCATTCATTCATCCATCCATCTGTTATTTCATTCATTCATTCATTCATTCATTCATTCATCAATCCATCTGTTCATTCATTCATTCATCCATCCATCTATCTATTCATTCATTCATCCACCCACCCATCCATCCATCTGTTCATTCATTCATCCATCCATCTGTTCATTCATTCATTCATTCATTCATCTATCCACCCATCTATCCATCCATCCATCCATCTATCCATCCATCCATCCATTTATCCATTTACCCATCCATCCATCCATCCATCTGTTCATTCATTCATCCATCCATCCATCCATCTGTTAATTCATTCATTCATCCATCCATCCATTAATTCATTCATCCATCCATCTGTTCATTCATTCATCCATCCATCTGTTCTTTCATTCATCCATCCATCTATCTGTTCATTCATTCATCCACCCACCCATCCATCCATCTGTTCATTCATTCATCCATCCATATGTTCATTCATTCATCCATCCATCCATCCATCCATCTGTTCATTCATTCATTCATCCACCCACCCATCCATCCATCTGTTCATTCATCCATCCATCCATCTGTTCATTCATTCATCCATCCATCCACCCATCTATCCACCCATCCATCCATCCATCCATCCATCAGTCCATCCATCTGTTCATTCATTCATCCATCCATCCATCCATCTGTTCATTCATTCATTCATTCATCCATCCATCTGTTTATTCATTCATCCATCCATCTATCTGTTCATTCATTCATTCATTTATCCATCTATCTATTCATTCATCCATCCATCTATTTATTCATTCATCCATCCATCTGTTCATTCATTCATCCATCCATCCACCCATCCATCCATCCATCTGTTCATTCATTCATCCATCCATCCATCCGTTCATTCATCCATCCATCTGTTCATTCATTCATTCATTCATTCATTCATTCATCAGAGAGGTAGAGGTAGGTCAGTGGTTAGTTCTGCAGTCTTGTGATCCTGAGGCTGCAGGTTCGCACCCAGGTTTTTTTCAGGAAGTCCATCTGGTATAAAATACTTGCCAAATATACTGTGCAAGTTCCTTCGCTGTGGTGACTCCTGCAGGAAAGAGCAGCAAAAACTAAAGTTAGACTTGGACATTTTAGGCTGTAGTCTTGGATGCTTGCTGTCAGAGATGAGTTCCTGTGCAGGTGTCAACACAACTAATGCTCTAGAATTAAGGAAACTAAACTGAGATGGGTTCAAGATGTGCACAATGACATTGTAACTATTTTGAGAGAAAACTTGTTGCATACATTGTTTTAACATTTTTAAATTTCATGTGACAGGACTGCACACCTCTGTGGCTCACACAAGGACATTAAGGACATTTGTGAACATTTCAAGACATTCTTCAGACTCCCTTGCAATTAGAGTTAGCCAACTAGTCTCCTACAGTTGCAACTAAGTGTCATACTGTATTACCTTAAGACTGACCCTGGCCACCCTATGGAGGAAGATCAATTTGGTTGCTTTCTTACAGACTCTCCTTCTTTTCATCAAGAACCAAACCTCATGACTAAAGATAAAATTTGGAACATAGACAGACCAGAAAATCAGAAACTTTGCTTTTTGGCTCTCCAGTTTCATTCTACCATCAATCATCAATAAGACTCCCAGATTCTTGAGCTCCTCCACTTGAGGCAGAGACTCAGTCCCGATCTGGAGAGAGTATTCCACCTTTGTTCAATTAGGAACCGCAACCTCAGACTTAGAGGAGTTGACTCTCATCCAGCCACTCCAAACTTGACTGAACACCGTCCTAGTGCCTGCTAAAGGTCATGGCCTGAAGACACAAACAGAGCCACATCGTCTGCAAAACGCAGAGACTATCAGGATTCTAAGGTTTACTGCCAGAAGGAGTGAGACCAGTGGTCCCAGTGTCCAGTCCTCCGGGTAACAGATAGGTTCGTGGTTTCTGTCTCAGGGTTCTCTGATGAAGGCGGCGTGTTGGGCCTCAACTTCGCAGGGCGTGGAGGATGACAACAGTGGATAAGTTAGGTTCCCATGAACAGGTCCAGGTTGAGCAGCCAGCTTGAAGAGAGGAGATCAAGGTGAGTTTCTTGCAGTCAGAAATTAGAATTTACAAAGAACAAAGCACAACAGGTTTCTCAGGAGAAAGACTTATACAGAGCCAGGTAGTTTACCAGTAGGCAAACGATGCACCAGCGAAGAGTTGCTCCACCAGACTGCCTTAAGTAACCAGGTGAGGGTGATGAGAATCAGGAACAGCTGTGAGTGATTGGTGGAGAGACCAGGTGACAGACTGGCACAGAGACGAGACCTGAGGTTCCCAGATACCCTCTTCTCCACAGCTGCACCTCAAAATCCTGGCCATGAAGACCACAAACAGAATGATTGGTGTCAATCTTCACCAAGAATAAGCTTGAATAAGCTGTTCCAAGGATGTGGACACAGTTCCTGTTTTGGTTATACAGGGACTGGATCGCCCTGGCAACCGTGGCACCCTGAAACTCCTACATCACCTCCTTCACAGTCATAAGACTCCTCTTGATCTACACAACACATGTAGACTGGAGAGTCAAACTCACATAACCCTCTTAACAACCATGCAAGGTTGAAGATTTGGTCCAGTGTTCCACTACCAGGATGAAAACAAAGAATTAAAAAAAAAAGTATATTATTTCACGTGTTGGTGAAGTCTCTATCAGCATCAGCACAAGTCACACAGTCACAGGACAAACAGAATCCTCCTGAATGGGCTCATTTTTTACACCCTGAACAAGGCAGCGTAAGATTTCATTCCTGTTTTGGGGGTTGAGTGATTGACAGGTGTTAGACCTTTGATGTGCTGCTTATTTGGGATAATTCTGTTCAGCCCCAAAACGAAAGCTTTCAGCCAATAAGAGTATACATAACGTGACCTGTCCTCTCCATTTGTGTCTGCAGACTATATGCAGACTGCAAATGGATCAATGGTAAGCGTTAACATAAATACAGTGAATTATTTCTTTTCTCATCATTTTTTTGGTAATGTCTTTGTAGGAAACACTGGAAGTGAAGATGCTGAGGATACAAATCCAACAATATTCAAATGGTCAAGTGGAAAATCGTAGCTTTTTTTTGTTTGTCTCAATGAAAGGATGAGCTAACAGTATGAGGGGCCGTTTAGGACAAAATGTACGTTTTGTCTCTCACACACTACAAAAGACTCACGCAAACTCAAAAAATATTCACGCACACTCAAAAAAAACCCTCACGCACACTCAAAAAATATTCAAATTGTGTATACACACTACTAAAATGCCACACACGCATACAAATTTTATCT
>NC_051451.1:2088190-2099134 GCF_001649575.2 Kryptolebias marmoratus | reverse complement strand
TCCCAGGCCAGCCGAGAAACATAGTCCCTCCAGCGTGTCCTGGGTCTTCCCCTGGGCCTCCTCCCGGTGGGACGTGCCCAGAACACCTCACCAGGGAGGCGNTCCAGGAGGCATCCTCACCAGATGCCCGAGCCACCTCAACTGGCTCCTCTCGACGTGGAGGAGCAGCGGCTCTACTCTGAGTCCCTCCTGGATGACCGAGCTTGTTAAATCCATAAACTGAAAATGGAAAAAGTATGACACAACAGACTTTTATGTCTAAAGAATTTTGAAAACCATGAATTGTTTTCATGGTTTACAATTATGTTCCACTTTGTGTTGGTCTGACACATAAAATCCCAGTAAAGCACTTTTAAGGTGTGTGGGTGGAATGTGACAAAATGTGGAAAAGTTTGAGGGGTATGAATACTTTTGTAACGCGCTGTATGCAGTGATTCATTATCAACATTGTTCAAGTTGGGGAAGCTGAAAATCATCAAGACTTGTTTCACAAAATATTATTTGCTCTTACGTGCATTTACAGTGGAGGAAAACAACCACTTGGATTTGCCCTGTCCTGAATGTGGAAGAGGACCACAACACACTGGAATAAATGCAAATGAAAGAGCTGATAAGTTCAGAAAAGGAACAACAAAAAAGGAAAATGTGGATGTGAAGATAAATCTGTTAAAATCAGAAGGAAAAAATATAGTGTAGAATGAGATAAAGAATGACAAACAGAAAAATAAAAGTTCTAAATGAACAAGTCATGAACAGCAGTGTTAAAGAAACTGTAAAACACAAAGAGAGGAGGAGGCCGTTTATAAAAGTACAAGGAGCAGGACAGCTGCATTTTGATCTGTTGGCTCGTGTGTAAAGAATAAATGAGAACAGATTTTTGTTTTTTCAGACAAACTAATTAAGACAGTAAAAATTTTGAAGCGATAATGATGAATGAGTAAATCAAAAGGAGGTGGAGGTGATCCCAGCCGCAGGTAAACTCTAATTGCTGCACAGTGACTAACGGCTGTTGTCAGGCATTGTGATGTATATTTCTAATTTGTAAACGCTATATCTGGATGTGCAATTCATGCACTAAAAAACATAGCCATCTTTTTATTGTTCAGTTCTGTGAGCATGTCTATGTCATTATCAAACCAAGCACCATCTTTGATTAAGCTTGAACATTGAGTGTGTTAAACAGAAAAAAGCAGAAAATCTTATGGTTCTCTCACTTAATCAGAAACTTTCACTGAGCTACAGTATGTGATAATTGTTATTTTCCTGTTTTTTACTGTGTGCTGTATAAAGTGGATTCATGCTGAGCCATTCCCATGAATGATGACAGCTTATCAGTGTCCATCTCATGCATATATCTTTAATTTGTGTCTCTAGGTGGAAACAAATAACTGTTGATTATTTATCATGCTTCACACTGCAAAGCTCCGTATTCTTGATGCTCTAGCTTATAGTCTTATGATTTATTATTTACTCAGCAATAAATATTAATACAAGAGTGTCGTCCTTTCACCAAATCTCACTGTGTTTTAGACTCCTTTACACCAGCCACCAGGCAGGAACAAACAAGTCTCCTTTCATTTAAACTAAATATGGACGGTCTTATATACAAAATTTCTTCTAAATAATTTTTTCTGAAGGATTTGGAGTTATTCAGGTCATGGTAGACCTTTGTTATTGGGATTTTTTTTAAAACCTATAAAATTCAAAGTTTTAGACACTGTTCTTTGGAAAGTAAAAAAAAAATCACATTTTTGTTTGATTAAAATCTCATTCTTGAAAACAGTCAGAGATAATTAGCCTTCATCTTGTTCTTTAAAAATTTATTCTTTCATTCCAAATTTAAACCTCCTCAGCTTGCCAAAGGAAATATTTATGTATATTTTAATACGTTTTAGGAGAACCAGAAGATAATTGAAGCAGTAAAGCTTAATTCTGTCAGACTTGAAAGTGAAGTCACATTTGTCTGCAAATTGTTTGAATTTAGGGCTTAATAAACTCGGTTTCTGAAATATTAATTGATTAATTTTCAATAGCAAAGACAAATTTTTAATTAAACCTATAAATCAGTTTCAGCTCCCTGACTGAGGTTCCTAAACATTTCACCTGAGTCCTCTCACAGCCTGTCAGTGTTTTACAGGAAATGTGTGGATTTTAGTTATTATTAAAAAAAAAAACAAGTAAGAATTTATACTGTCACAAGAAAAAGAAAGTCTGCCAACTTTTAGTTCTTTGGTTTCAGGACATAATAAAAAATGATCTGATCTTTACCAGGCCCTAAAACTATTCAAATCTAATCTCAACACATATCACCATGTCATTATTCCTAAATAAAAATAAAGCCAAAGTGGAAAATCTATGTGTGAAACACTGCATCCATCCTTGGTGCTTCGACAGGATTTAAGAGGTTCAGTATCAGCCAGGAGCTGCTGATCAAATGTATTGATTACCTGATCATCATCAGTGAGATCAGCTCTATAAAAGCAGAGCTTTGTTAGTTTGCTGCTCTGGAGCGTACAGGTGTGTGTTAACACAATGCCAAAGAGGAAAAACATCAGCAATGACCTTAGAGAAGCAACTTCTGCTGCCCATCAGTGTGAGAAGGGTTAAAGGTCAATTCCAAACTGCTCAGAGAGCATCATCCTGTAGACAGGAAGCTGAAGTGCACTTCAGTTGTCTGAATCATAATTGTGGGGGTGGCTGCCAAGATGGGTACAAAGTTGGGTGAGGTGGGTAAAACAGCGGTCCCCAACCTTTTTAGCTCCACAGAACGGTTCATTATCGGACAGTATTTTCACGGACAGCGGATAAATACAACAAACTTGTGGGTTTGTTTTTAGCGGTAACGTTTCACGTGACCTAGATAAGCGTTCTGACACGCATCAAGAGGGAGTCATAAACGGATGTAGTGTATTTTGAATAACTGGACATGCAAAACTCAGACTTTTGTTTCTTACTGCAAACCAAAGTTCTGCTCCCCGCCTCTTTTCCACAATGCTCTCTTTATTTCTGGAAGCTCACGTCTATGTGACATATATCCGCACCATTGGTGATTTATAAATGGTCAGAGGCAGCATAAAGACAGACTAGTTTTTGCAGCTTATTCACAAATGCCTATTGAGTCGACCATGACCTCCTCTGTAAACCAAAGGATTCTGCAGTAAAATGTGAGGCCATCTGTCTGACAGCTGAATCTTGGACCAAACTGGGTCATGATGCAACAGGACAATGATCCCAAACACAGCAGCTGATCTACAACAGAACGGCTGAAAAAGAAAAGAATCAAGAAGCTGCAGTGGTCCAGGTAAAGTCCAGAACCTCAACCTGACTGAAATGCTGTGGTGGGACCTCAGAGAGCTGAGCAGAAACAAATATCTGCAAACATCACTGAACTGAAGCAATGTTAGAAAGAAGAGTGGGCTGAAGTTCCTCCACAACCATGTGAGAGGCTGATGAAGTCCTACAGAAAACCACTGCTGAGAGTTAATGCTGCTAAAGGAGGTTCTACAAGATCCCAGATCAGTCTGAATGCAGTTATTCAGTTTTTCTCTAATTAGCTCAGGTTTTGTTTAATAAAGAATGATATTATGATTTAAATTTTTTTTGTTCACTTGAGGTTAAATTAGATTAATTTTAGAACCTGATGAAGACCAGATCCTTTTTAATATGTACTCATATTAAAAACAATAAAACCAATTCCTATGACTACTGTAAACTGTTAAAACTTTGAAAAACAAAGGCAACATGTTTTCTTTGAAGTCTGGTCACGTTTCTTGTAAACAGCGAGCCGCTCAGCTCAAACTAGTTTGATTAGAGTTGAAATGAACTCTGCGTTAATGATCTGAGCGTTTCGGTTAAGATCTGCAATCAGCTAAATGGCTCAATTTTAAACAACTGAAACAAAGCAAATAATTAATTTTGGAAGTTGTTTGAAAAGCTAAAAAAACGAAGTAAATGATTCATCTGAGCAGATGATGCTGAATGGAAGCAAGTGATTCATTCAGAGGAGTCAGTTTTAAATGACTGAGCCAGCTTCACCCTGGAGTTAAAAATAGGCCCTCCATGGTTGAAGACAGATCACACACACATACACACACGTACATAAATTCAAAGACGTTTGCATGGATGTTAGGACACATGCTGTCAACACTCCTGCACCAATCTGGACTCAAAACACTCAATTACATTTTGTAGATTTTCTAATTAAAAAACTTGCTTACTCACACAAAGAGACAATGTCACACTTTCTGTCACCAGCAGTCTTTTTTTTTGTTCTCTCACTTGCTGACACACAAATACAACTGTGTGCGCACACACAGACACACACACACACACGCGCACTTGCGCTCAAGCTCATGAATTAAAGAGCAGAGCTGGTCCAGGGGGAAGAAATTATTCAGGCAGATCTGCTCTCTGACAGAGGAGTGGGAGGGAGGAGAAGAGGAATGGAAAGGAGAGAAGAAAGGAAAAAAGAGAAGATGGAGAAAACAAGAGGGAAGAGAAGAAAAAGGCTGTTAATAAGGAATGCAGTGATTTGACATAGAGAGGCGATCAAAGCCCCCGATGGTGCGCTCCATCTCTGTGTGTGTGGGTTGGAGTAAATGTCTTTTCTTCCCCAACCCCACCTTCTTATCTTAGCATGGGTGCATGAAAATCTGCACGTCTTTATTGGCTGGATGTCATGAAAGCTCCTGCATCAGTTTCTTCTTCCCTGGGAGCATTTAGGTGTTCTGCTGAAGGATGACCAGCTTGTTCAGACAGGTGATAAGAGCCGTGTTCTGTCCAAACTCCTAGATGAGGTGAAACAGCCTACAAAGGCTTCATAAAAAGCTGTGAGCTTTAATGCTTTTTGTATTAATGTTTGTAGATAACGTGAGCAGAAGAAACCTCAGGAGCATTAAACCAACAAAAAATACTGAGACGTTTCCATTTTTCTTCCACAGATAAGTCCCGTTTGAATAACAAAGGATAAAAAACTAATAACATGTACAAAAGAAATTATCACAAATGGAGTTTTTTTAATCTTTCAACTTTACAATCATGAGGTAAATGGTACAGCGCCAATAATAAGTATTCACCCCCTTGGATATTTTAGCCTTTAGTTGCTGTCATAAATCATTCATGGTAAATATAAATTGGCCTTCTTCACAAAAACAAACAAAAAACAAACTTTCTTCGATATCAAAGTGAAATCAATGTCTACAGAGTAATACCAATTCAGTAAAAATATGTAATGTAAAAAGTGATTGCATAAATATTCCCCCACTTCAAACTGACTGTCCTAATTCAACTCAGAGAAGAAATTGTTGAAAAGAACAATTCAGGGGATGGATACAAAAGGATTGCCTTCTATTTCTTGATGATAGATTCAACAGAACTACTGTGAAAGTTTAGGGCCTTGGAAATCCTTTTTTAACCGCCCCCTAACTGGAAAGTACTTTTAATATGTAATAGCCGAGTTTTATTTTTTTTTCCTTTTCAGATTTCACCTGGGTGGGGGGCAGAACATATTCATGACCGTCTCTCTGTCAAAGAGGGGTCACAAGATAAGTTTTCCTACCAAACAAAACAATTACAGAGGAAATAAGGGGTTGGATGGACGGGCCGGAAGGTTTTTGGATCTTGTGTTTATGTTTTGTTATTTCTACCAGATTTTTTTTTCACCTCTTCTTTTTTGTCTTTCACTTTTTTCTTCACTTAGTATTTCCTTTGACATGATTAAAGGGGAGTATAGTGAACTTAATGTGTGATTAATATAAAATATTACATACTTTCTATAATCAGAAGAGGGGAGGTGTAATGGCAGAATTTAACACTTGTTGTTGATAAGTCCTGATTAGGTTATGACTTCTGTTCCAAGTCCCATGGGTTCTCACAGAATGAACTTGTTTATAGGAGTGATGTTGAATTTTCTCCTCATGGGAACCAGACTGACTTGCTCCTCTCTAACTCCTCCTTCTACTCCAGTATTTCAATATCTTTAATAAAAGCACCTGTGTTGACTTAGGGGGACCAGAGCTTTGATTCGGAGCTTCCCTGTTCAGACCTGGGACTCTGATATTAATTCTTAATTGTCTTTAATGCTCTCTATATTTTGTGCACAATATATAAATAAACCTGTTTGAGTGATTTCATTTAATAGTGCCTGTGAATTATTTTCTGTTACTATAAAAGGGATGAATATTTATATAATTGCTTTTTTTTTACTATTTTTTTCTTAATTGGTATTACTCTGTATAAATGTATGGGTTTATTGCTGTCATAAATCAATTATAGCCAATATAAATTGGCCTTCTTTACAAAATAAATAATTTTTTTTTTTTTTACTGTCAATGTGAAATAATCCATAGGCACTGTAAATATAGAAAATATAGACTTTTCTAAATATATGTAAATATAGAAATTTATTATTGCAAAGTCCCCTCTGCAGAATCACTTTCTAAATGTGGTGGATTGGTAGAGGAGTTTGCAAATTCCCAAAGGGGAACCGGGACCCCCCTGGAGCCAGTAAGCACCTGTTGGTTAAGCTTTGACTTCTGGGGCTCGGCCGGGCCAAGCCCAAAATAGAGACAGGATTCCACCTCCATGTGGGCTCACCATATGGGAGGAGGACTGTTGAGGTCTGCTGCAGTGCAAGCCAGGCAGTAGACAAAGGAGGGTCCCTGCGCAGGCCAATTCTTATTGGCATAAACTAGCTTTAGGGACATGAAATATCACCTCACTGTCAGGTAAGGAGATGTTGGAGCTTGTCTGTGAGGTTGAGTGATACCAACTAGATAGACTGCCTGGCCAAAAAACAGTCGCCACCTGGATTTAACTAAGCAAATAGGTACAAGCCTCCTATTGGATAATTACTGCATGGGTGATTATGTTTCAGCTGGCAACAAGTTATTTAACCCCAACTGGTGCAATGAGTTGCTTCTCATTTCTTAAACAACCATGTTGAAAGACACATCCTGTGGTCGTGGAAAAGATGTCAGTCAGTTTGAGAAGGGTGAAATCATTGGCATGCATCAAGCAGAGAAAACATCTAAGGAGACTGCAGAAACTAATGAAATTGGGTTAAGTACTGTCCAACACATTAAAAACTGGCAGGATAGTGGGGACCCATCGTCTTTAAGGAAGAAAGGTGGCTGGAAAAAAATCCTGAATGGCGTGAGCAGTGATCACTTAAACGTTTGGTGAAACCAAATCAAAGAAAAACAACAGTAGAACTCCGGGCTACGTTTAACAGTGAAAGTAGGAGCATTTCCATGCACAATGTGAAGGGAACTCAAGGGATTGAGACTGAACAGCTGTGTAGACTTAAAAAAACCACTAATCAGTGATGCTAACAGGAAAAAAAATGCTTCAATTTGCTCAGGAGCATAAAGATTGGACTCTGGAGCAATGGAAGAAGGTCATGTGGTCTGATGAGTCCAGATGTACCCTGTTCCAGAGTGATGGGAGCATCAGGGTAAGAAGAAAGGCAGGTGGAGTGTTGCCTACTTTCCAAGCCTGTGGGGGCAGTGCTATGATCTGGGGTTGCTGCAGTTGGTCAGGTCTAGGTTCAGCAACAGTATGTGCCCAAAGAATGAGGTCAAAGGTCAGCTGACTACCTGAATATACTGAATGACCAGGTTATTCCATCAATGGATTTTTTCTTCCCTGATGGCACGGGCATATTCCAAGATGACAATGCCAGGATTCATTGGGCTCGAACTCTGAAAGAGTGGTTCAGGGAGCATAAGACATCATTTTCATACATGGATTGGCCATCACACAGTCCAGACCTTAACCCCATTGAGAATCTTTGGGATGTGCTGGAGAAGGGTATTTCTTTCACCGAAATGATAGTCAGGGACTCGTATCACATTTCAGCCAAATACGAGGGATTTATTGACACAACCGATCATCTTCAGCTTTACCCCAAAATCCCAAAGTATCTTGGAAGAGGGGCGTATTTATACAGACAAAATACATTGGTGTATATTGCATATTTCTGACCACTTACATAACTCCTACGACACTTACAGGAAACCAGCCAGAACAGCTGGGTCAGTTTAACCCAGAATGAGCATCCTGTTTTCCAGGAATTATCCTGTTATTATCAACAATCTCTTATCACAAAGACCCACCGTTCTGAAAAGTTTCTGGCAATAACAACTGAATACTCTTTACACACGAACGTAGCTCCTGTTTACCCTTTCTTCTTCCATATTTAATAGACTTTGGAACCTCTGCATCCTCCTCCACAAAGGCTTTGCACATCGGGCAGACTCTACCATGATCAATGCAAGATCTGGGTGAAAAATTAATGCAACACTGGATGGAAATAAATCTTGTGACATTGCAGAAGCTTATCGAAATAATGCCACAGCAAATGCTAGTGGTCCAACAAAATATTAGAGTGTGTAACCATTTTTTTTGGGTGGAAACATTTTTATGGCCAGGATGTGTATCATAGCTAGGCAATATTGCAATAAGTTATACATTATCAGCAAAGTGTTATTACATTATTGGTTTTATTACATTTAAAATGTCTAAAATTATTGTGTTTTTGGCCGTTATCACCTTATGGGTTGCTACAGGGTTGACAGGGTTGGATACATTGTCCAAGGTCAGTTAACTGTGGTGGTCATCTTGAATTGGATTGTCTCCAAAAAGGTAATCACTTCTAGAGGTATATCCAATGATTATTTCCTGTGGTTCACAAGAAACTTCCTATGACAAACACACACAAACACATGTACACAGAAATGGGCAAAAACACTACTGCCCTTTTTACCAGTGGGCAGTAAAAGCAGATGGCAGCAGGTAGTATTAATATTTGACCAAAGTCAGCAACATCCATACTTTAAGTTGACGCTATACATCTTCTGTGTCACTAAATTAACAACTTTTCATCTTGTAGACCTATAATAATTTTAATCTTCACATGGAGGCAGAGAAAGAGACTCATATAGATGATTTATTCATGTTTCACAGCGTTACAATTAGTGCACAAGCTGAAACTGTCATGGCTTTGTTCAGATAACTGACCCGCATGCAGAGAAACTCACAGAGAGAACCGTACTCAGTTAAAAGGTTTATTTCGCAGGTGAAAGGTGAGTTCCAGGAGAAACCGGAGCAGCTCAGGTCTCTCAGGTCCACTGAAAACACAATTGATTTGTTAGCGTGGGGACGCCGGAGCTCTGGTCGCATATAGCAGCCCACCTACTTCCAGATGAAGGAATCCTCAGCCGAGGAAGGGAAATCCAGATTCGGATAGACAATGAGATCACCAGCGCTCTCCGGAACGACCAGACTTAATGATAGGCAGTTAGGCAGGGCGGACAGGTGTGCACAAAAACCGGTTCCAGTCTTGACTCCACAGGAACAGAGTGAACACAAACCCGACCAGGTAAGTGTTGCAGATGTAATCGCCTGAAGGGGAAAAAAAACACAGGGAGTATCAGCACGGAAAACCACAACGAAGATCAGAGAATAAACCACTAAAGATACTCTATACGCTGGAGGTCTGAGAGTTACCATAAATAGTAACACTCCGGCGGTGAGTGGCCTCCAGCTCCTTAAGTACACCACCGCTGATGAAGCAGATGACCTGCAGGTGATTCAAACAGCGCACCTGCAGCTGATGACCCGCCTCTGCGATTCCTGCCGAAAACGCCCTCTGGAGGAGCACCCTGGAAGCACGCATAAACCTACTCCCTGACAGAAACATAAAAAAGCTGTTCAGTTGGACAAAGTCAGCGGTTTGCTTTTATTAAAGGATGTTTTCAATTACCATCAACATTTTAACATTTCAGCTGATAAAAACTAATAAAACTTTCTATTTACACATTGACAACTGATAGTGATCTAATAGATTTTTTTTTTTAAATTAGACTATTTCTGTTTAAACAAAATACCAGTTTATATAGTTTTGTCATCTTGGTCACTAAGAATTATTGCGGTGTCAGAATAAATAAAGTAGAACCTCCTGAGGTTTGGAATCACTTCTAAATTTCCTACTTTTTATATTTTGATATTTTATTCCACTGACAGATTGGAAAACAATTGGCCTCCCTTTAGTCCTTCTGAAGACAACCAGACAAAAGACAAAGAACAACACAAACCGGCTTGGAAACAGTTTATTATTTCATTTCCAGCTGCTTTCCTTTGTGTTCACTTTGCAAATCTTTTTCATTGTTTTTTGTTCTTCTTCTTTTCTTGTGTGTTATTTTGATTGTTTTTACACCTATGGTCCGTGCATGTTTTGATAAATTGGATTTTCTAATCAGTAATTAGTGTTGAAAGACAAAAATGAGTGGATATTTGGTTTTCATTTTAAAATACAAAAGATTAATCTGGAAAATGAGTGGTTTGTTTTTATGGTCAAAAATGGATGAGAAGATTTTCAAAAATGGTTTGATTTTCTTTTCACATTTAGTGTATTAAACAATAAAATGACTGTCAAACAGAAACAAATTATTGTTTTCTCATAATGTGGCACAGTTAATACTTGAAAGCTCAACAAAACACGTTTTTCAGAAGTGCATAACTTATTTAAAAAGAAGCTGAAACCAATGACTTTTCTGAGATGTAAAGGTAATCCTGTTCCAGTGAGGTCAGGGGATTTCTGAATGAAGTCCTGCTCGGTAAGCAACTCAGCCAGTGTTAAAAAACAAACCTGAAGAGCATCCTCAGAAAAGACTCTCTAAAGTTATACTGTTGATGTTAGGTCCCAAAATTCCCAATTGCTGCTGCACTTTACCATCAGATGACCTTCAGTTCATTTCTGCAGATTATTGGATGGGAACAGTGCTAACACTGTTATATGAGGGGCCGTTTAGGACAAAATGTACGTTTTGTCTCTCACACACTACAAAAGACTCACGCAAACTCAAAAAATATTCACGCACACTCAAAAAATATTCAAATTGTGTATACACACTACTAAAATGCCACACACGCATACAAATTTTA
>NC_051451.1:2084063-2088090 GCF_001649575.2 Kryptolebias marmoratus | reverse complement strand
AACCTGTATAAATAAAGGTTGAATGAAAAAAAAAAAAAGTACTTTTACTTTTAATACTTAAGTATTTTTAAAAGCAAGTACTTTTTTACTTTTACTTAAGTAAAAATGTTAAGGTGGTACTTCTACTTTTACTGGAGTACATTTTTGTCTGTTTATTTGTACTTTTACTTAAGTACAGTGTTTGAGTACTTTCTCCACCACTGTAAAAACCTTAATGACCCTCCAGTAGGAGGGGAGTAAGAATAAAGAACATGTAAGAACATTAAACTGCAGCTATCAGTTGTTCAACAGTCCTGGGTCTTTGCTGGATGTTTGTTTTGTTCATGATCCTTCCAATGTTCTCAGTTGGTGAGAGGCTTAGACTGGAGGCAGGTCAGACTCTTCTTCTACAAAGTCCTGCTGTTGTAATGGATGGTGTATGTGTATGCAGGACCGTCTCTAAAAATACATCTGGATGACCACATATGTTGTTTTAAAACCTGTATGAACTTTTCTGCATTAATGGTGCTTTTCCAGATGTGTAAGCTTGCATTACAGTCTTATATTTTGGAATCACTACTGCAGCTCCTGTGGTTTTTGTTTCTTTTGATCTATCTGTAAATAGTCACTGTAGCTGTACATGACTGTAATATTCCTGAATTAGGTGTTTTTAATCTGAAAACAAATAAAAACTTAGAAATATATGTGAGTGAGGATAACAGCTGATACAATGCAGGTGTGTTATTCAGTCAACTAGAAACTGAGGCAGGACAACAAGCAAGACATAAGAAGAAAACATTACAATAAAAAAGGAATCACAAACTGAGAAATACTTAACAGGTCTTAACCCAGAACTCATAGAGCATTGCAAGATTCAAACATTTTCATTATTTTTCTGAGAACTTTGTAACTTCTTGTCTTTTTATTGTCAGCTAAACTTAAATGCACTTTGTATTCAAAGCCACAAACCTATTGTTTCAGCTTGTTTCATTCATCTTTCTAGCTATCAGCCTGTAAACATCCCACCGTCCATTTTTCCCCTGAATGACTTTCTGCAGCACAGTTCAATATCTGTTGTCCCTGGAGAGGAACAGAGTTCACAAATGGAGTTAGCAATAAAATAATGAAGTAGAAACACAATAAAAAGGCTTAACAGGAAGGCAATGAAAAAAATAGCTCTATGCCACTCAACTAAACATGGACAATAAAACCATAAGGGAGCCATTAACTGAAATGTTGTTGGCAGAACTGAGTAAACTATGTCTGACAAACAGTTTAAAGACCAGAAATCCTAAAAAAAAAGAAGCAAAAAATCTCCTGAAAGCATTTCTTAGACTTCAAACTTTTGGGCCTATCTTTATCACCCGCCTCCAAAATGCAAAGGCAAACAATAATATTTTAATCCAAACAAAAATGGCTATACCGCAGTCAGTTTTACAGATACTGACCTAAAATTTAGTGTGGTAGTAGCTGAGACTGATCCCTAATGTGTATTCTGAGTACTAACAGATTTTGCAAGGTTTTTAGATTTTAAATTTTTTCTGCCATTACCATTTCTGCCATGTGGTCAGTTGTCTGTCTGTTAACAAAATGTCCCATTACCTACTCCACAAATGTAGGTGAAACATTAATGAAATGACCAATTAATATTGTTATTTTACAATCAATCTGCAACTGAATAACTTTTGGAGTCAACAAAATTCAAAATGGTCACCACAGCCAACAAAGCTTAGAAATACTAAAATTGCTATAATTCAGTCAGTTTTACAGATATTGAGCTAAAACTCAGTGTGGTAGCAGCTGACCGTCATTAACGACATATACTCCAAATGATACTTGTGCAAGATCTTGATTAAAACCTTCAGCATTAACTGTTGGATTCCACTTTGTATGTTTGTTAGCAAAATGCCTCATTGTCCAAATTTTATTGAATTTTTCAGAAAGTAATTATTAAATTTTTATCTAGAAGTGATTAAAATTTGAAACCCAATTTGACATTTTGATGTGGTAGTAGCTGAGAGTCACTCACAACACATACTCTGAACATGACATCATACTTAACATTATTTCCAAGGTTGGACTAAAAGAGCTACAACTATAAACTTTATCAGACCTTTATCAGGTCTGATAAAGGTCAACTTTATCAGACCTTTATATTGGAGAGACCAAACAACCTCTCCACAGACGCATGGCTCAACACAGGAGAGCCACCTCTTCGGGACAGGACACAGCTGTCCACCTACACCTCAAGGATAAGGGACACTCCTTTGAGGACCAAAATGTTCATATTTTGGACCAAGAAGACAGATGGTTCGAGAGGGGGGTAAAAGAAGCCATTTATGTCAAAAAGGAGAAACTAACATTAAACAGAGGAGGAGGTNTCCCTCTGAGACCGCTAACCTGCTAAACTAAAGTGTTTCATTAAGATCATCACCAAGAAGAAGGAGAGCTCCTAGAACAAAACCCAGATATTATTTTTTCTTGAGAGATACATGAACCCATTTAATATTCCAACGAAACAGTCTCTGAGTGCTGAACGTGAAAAGTTTAAGGAATTCAAAACAGTCACTGTTATAAAGACAACAAATGTGCAAATTACTAAAGAAAGCACATCATTTGCATACAACACACAGTCATAGAAAACAGAAAGTCACCCCTCTGAAATCTAAGGTTTTAGGACATAAAAGTCATATAGACATAACTGTCCCATTAACAGTTCCATTAGGATGCTTCAGGCCCAGGCCTCCCTTAAAAATCGATTTGTAACCTCAGTGAGATTTGCTTGGTAAAATAAAGGTTAATAAAATAAATAATAATAATAAAATAAGGTCTTTCCTGGTTCTAAATGAAATCAAATCTAACCTCAAGTGTACAAATACACACAACTGATTACACCACGTTATTATTTAATAAACAAAAGTAATAAATAAAAAAAAAGAAAAGCTGTGTGTTCCACAGGATTTCAGAGGTTCAGGATCAGCCAGGAGCTGCTGATCAAATGGATCATCAGTAGGATCACCTCTATCAAAGAGTTTTCTTACTTCTGTCAGGTTTATAGCTTTAGTTATCAGTCCTCTGGTACCAGTTAGGTTTTTGTATTTTCTTTTTCTATGGCCAGAGTTCTCCTCTGCTTTCCTGTAATGCTTGCCACACACTTTGGCTACATTTGCTCAAATTAGATTTTTTTGTGTGGTTGTTCTCATTACATTTTAAATGCGACCTCCATCCGACTCCAGTGTGAACAGCCTCCAGTTCCAGAAATTACCCCCATGCTCAGAAGAAGATATGACGTCACACTCTGCACACTGAGGTAACAGAAGTAAATATGGACGCTGCAAGTGTTAGCATGTGTGTATTGATTCTGAAGTTGCTGTCCAGTCGAGCCAACTGTACATCCAAATGGTAAAAGATAAAATTAGACAGAGAAGAAAAAGAGCGCAAATGTTAGCTATGATTGTTTTTGGAGCTGTGGCTGCTACCTCTGTTCAGAGGCATGTGAGGAAGCAGAGTAGGAGCCAGGAGTGGAAAATGTCCTTTTCAGTCATTTTAAGGGATGGCGGTCCATCATCCAACGTAAAAGTGTGACGTGAACTAAGCTTTGAAAAACACTGGATATGTATCCGGTTGAGTACCACATATAGAAAGGCCTGGGTTGTGTATAAAAAAATTGGATATGTCATGTTCACTTCGCCGTAAAAAAAAATCTGATGTGTGTCACATAGGGGCAAAAAAATATCAGAATTGGGTTGCATTTGCCTGCAGTGTGAACATAGCTGTAGTCTCTCCAGCATGTCCTGGGTCTTCCCAAGAGTCTCCTCCAGTAGCGGCTGGTGGAGTTTTCTCCAGGGGGGGCTATAAATCCAAATAGACATCTACCAAAGGTTTTGGTATATGTCTATTATGTGATACCTTAGTATATGTTTTGGACCAAAACACATACTAAGGTATCACACCAGTGTATTTACATAAATTAAAACAACAAAAGCAACATTATAATGTACATATAAATGCATAAGTGCTTCCTGAACACACCAATCCTTACAAAGAC